>NW_025422211.1:0-135291 GCF_011764305.1 Mustela putorius furo | reverse complement strand
TGGTTATCCAGTTGTCCCTACCAAGGACTCTGCTCTGGAATCCCTCTTTTATTGGCACACATGAGGTACATAGAATAAAATAAAGAAAACAGAAAGGACACCTCCCATCCCACAGAATGTACACAAACTCTTGGGATTGGGTTCAATCCTCAGAGAAGGAAAGCCGTCCACAACCCATGAGGCCACGCCAGCATTCGACCCACATTGTTGACACAAATCCAGAGACAAAACCTGAGCAAGCACCTCAAACTCACCCTTTTTCATATCCCGAAGTGTTATCACGGTCTGTAGATTGGGCGTGCCATACCTATGTCCCCAATCCTAAGCGGAATTTGTGTTTTCAGACTTCTGTCCCCACAGGCCTGGCCCACACACCCTCAAGGCTGGGCCCCTAGAGCCAAACTCAGAACTGTGCCTGCCCTCTCCAGGGGATTTCTGCCCATTCCATTGGCCACAACCCTATAGGTTAGGAGAAACTCCAAAGTCCCGAGGCCATTCCCAATATTATAGGCTGCCCAGGACAAACAGGGGCGATCTGACACAAGCCGAGCAACTACCTCCCCTCAGATCCATAGACACGTATCCCCAGGAAAGGGATTGAACCGGACAGGCACCTAGGCCCTAATCATATCCATTGCCTTTGTTTCCAGGCATCTCTCCTCAGAGGCCTGGTTTCCAATACCAGCATATGGGAGATTCCTTAGGCACTCATCAAAACAATTCTCTTCTCTACATAGGAAACGTACTCTTTAGAGCTCCATCAAAACCTCCGGTTATGAACATCCCTCAAGGCCCCGGATCAAGCACCCCATTCCAAGGTCTCCATGGACACAAATGCACATAATGACCCATCCTCAACTCACCCATTTCAACACACCCGCCTTGGTTACTCCCTTAGATCCAGCAGATCGAACTTGCCTTGGCGCTATGAGACACCTGGAATGGGAGGCAGGCTGCCCAGGCATCCATCCTTAGAACCCTGCTCTGGATAACTTCCTTATGGGATGTCCTGGAGCCATCCAGCAGGTCTCGACTGTCCCACGGAAGGAATCATTGCGGTTTGGAGCATCTCACAATTCCCATCGTGGGAAAACCTCCATGGCCTCGTGACACCCTCCCCTTCATGAAGGGGCCGTCATGGACAGAAACTCCAACCTGAGCCAACGTCTGATCCTAGCTCTGTCTTCAGGTACACGGGATCTCGAATCATCTCTGCAGATGGTTCCTGCCGTCCCCTCACCCCGAAATCTAAGTCTGGCTTGTGTTCTCAGAATTTTGTCCTCACACTCCTGGCCCACAAGCCTTCCAGTTTGGGAATTCTGGAGCCACTATGTGGCACTGTGTCTTCCTTCCAGAAGAAAAACGTTGCCCTCTGGGGCTACCCAGTAACCACAAATGAGTACCAAACTGCACGAAACTCGACTGCACCCCAATGATACAGTCTAGCCTGGGCACTAATTCCCTGTCTGCCACAGCCTGAGCCTGCACCTCCCAACCCACACTCAACAGCTGGCCGAACACTGAGCACATCAGTCACACCATGGCCTTAGGTCTTCATCACTTCCCAACCTCAGTTTTCAGGCTTCAGAACCTAGACCTTTAATCCAATTACAGTCCAGGAGTGAAAGTGTTGCAGAAATTAGAACTCCTTCTTCCCCATGGCCAGAAAACTTGTGGTTGCCATATTGTGCAACGTTCAGTGTAGTAGAAACCAGCATGGTACATTAGGCCACGCCCTGACTTGAGGGGCTCCTTGGGCACAAAAACACATTGTGAAACTCAATGTGAGCCCTATGCTCAAGGAAGGCCTCTCCGTGTCTGGACCACGAGCCCACATATGGGGCTTGCCATGTTCTTAGGTCCCAAATTTAAACAGAGTTCTGGTTGTCCAGTCGCCCCTCCCCAGGACTCTGCTGTGGAATCCCTCTTTTGGTGGTCCACCTGAGGTAAAAAAAAAAAAAAAAAAAAAAACAGAAAGGCCTCCTCCCTTCCCACAGAATGACCCCAAACTCTTGGGATTGGGTCAAATTCCCAGAAAGGGAGCCTCATCGATGGCCCATGAGGACACCCGGACATTCCATGGCAATGGGTGACACATATCCAGAAAAAAATAAGCATGAGCAAGCAACTCACTTTCGCCCTTTGTTCATATCCCGAAGAGTTCTCCTGACGGTCTATATATCGGGCCGGCCATACCTACAGACCCAAACCTAAGTGGAGTTTGTGTTTTCAGACTTTTGTCCAAATAGCCCTAGACCACACACGCTCCACACATGGGTCCCTGGAGCCACACCTCAGGACTGTGCTTCCCTTTCAAGAGAATTATTCCCACACCATTGGCCACAACCTTGCAAATTAGGAAAAACCTCCAAAGTTACCGAGGCCATCCCAATAGTGTAGGCCGCCCAGGACAAACAGGTGTGATCTCAAACCAGCTGAGCAACTACCTCCACTCAGACAAAAGATGTCCCCAGAGAAGAATATTGAACCGGACAGGCCCCTAGGCCCTAATCAGATCCATTGCTTTGATTTCCAGGCATCTCTCCTCAGAGGCCTCATTTCCAATACCAGCAAATGGTGGTTTCCTGAGGCACCAATAAGAACAAATCTCGTCTCCCCATGGAAAACTTGCTCATTGGAGCTTTGTTATCACCTCTGGTTAGGAGAATCCTTCAGGGCCCTGGTGAAACTGCCCCATACCAAGGTCTCAATGGACTCAAACCAACATTAAGACCATCCTTAGGAAAGTCCATTTCAACTCATTTAAGACCATCCTCAGGAAAGTCCATTCCAGCTCATCCCCCTCTGATGTTACCCCAAGCCAGCAGATCAAACGTTTCTTGTTGCTAGGAGACAATTGGAATTGAAGCTCTCTGCCCAGGCATCCATACTTAGAACCCTGTTCTGGAAAAAATACCTTATGAGACGTCCTGGAGCCATCCAACAAATCTTAATTGTCCTACAGAAGGAATCCTTGTGGTTTGGAGCATCTGACAACTCTAATATTGGGGAAAACCCCCATGGCCTCATAATGCCCCCCCCCTTCATGAAGGGGCCAACATGGACAGAAACTCCAACCTGAGCCAAAGTCTGATCCTCGACCTGACTTCAGACTCATGAGATCTCAATTCAGCTCTGCAGAGTGTGCCTGCCATGTCCATTTCCCGAAACCTAAGCCTAGCTTGTGTTCTCAGACTTCCGTCCTCACTCTCATGGCCCACAAGCCCTCCAGTTTGGGAATTCCGAAGCCACAATGCAGCACTCTGCCTGCCCTCAAGAAGAAAAACTTTGCCCTATGCTGCTAATAAGAAACCCCAAATGATTATCTAATGCATGCCACTCGACTCTAAAGCAATTATACAGCCTACCCTGGATACGAATGCCCTGTCTGGCACAGCCTGAGACAAGACATCCCAAACGACACCTAGACAGCTGGCTCCAACCTGGACACAAGGGACCCGCTATGGCTGTAGTTCGTCATCTCTTCCCAACCTCGGTTTTCAGGCTTCAGAACCTAGACCTTATCTCCAATCACTGCCCAGGGGAGAACGTGATGCAGAAATTAGAATTCCTCCTTCCCCATGGCCAGAAACCTTGTGGTTGGCATGTTGTCCAACGTTCAATGTGGGAAAACCTGCATTGTCGGAAAGGCCACGCCAGTGCTTGAGGGCCGCCTAGGGCACAGACATGCATTGTGACCTGTAGCGTGAGTCCCGTATTAAAGTAACGCCTCTCAGTGTCTGGACCAAGATCCTGCATATGGGGCTTGTCATATCCATAGGCCCCCAAGCTTAACCAGAGAGCGAGTATTCCAGTTGTCAGTACCCACTGCTATGCTCCAGAATCCCTTTACTGGGGGGACACATGAAGCAGAAAACAGGACTCTTCCCTTCCCACAGAATGACCCCAAACTCTTGGGGGCTGGACAAACTACCAGAGAGGGAGACTTCTACGACCCATGAGGCAACTCCTACATTAAACGGCCATTGTGGCCAAAATATCCAGAGACAAAAGACTGAGCGACTGCCTCCCTCTCACCCTTCTTTCATATCCAGAGGAGCTCCCCTCACGGACTGTAGATCAGGCCTGCCATAACCTCGGCCCCAAACCTGAGCTGAGTTTGGGTTTCTGGATGTCTGTCTGCAAAGCCGTGGCCCACACCGCCTCCAGGCTGGGGTCTCTGGAGACACTTCACAGAACTGTGCCTGCTCTCTCCTAAGAAACTGCCCATTCCATTGGCCACAACTCTACAAAATAGTAGAAACCTCAAGGTCCCCAAGGACATCCCACTACCGCAAGCCGCACTGGACAAACAGGGTCATTATGACACCAGCTGAGCAACTACTACCTCCATGCAGACACACAGAGTGATATCCGCAGAGACAGAAGATTGAACCAGACAGGCCCCTAGGCCCTATTATGAACTCTTGCTTTGGTGTCCAGGTATCACTCCTCAGAGGCCTGGGTTCGATGACCAGCATATGGGGCTATCCTGAGGCACCAGACAGAACACCTCTCATCTCCACATGGAAAGCTTCCTTGTTGGAGTTGTGTCAAACCCTTCGGGTTGGAGAATCCTGCAGAGTCCCTTAGCTACTGCCACATTCCAAGGTCTCCATGGCCACCAACCCACATTATGACTCATCCTCAGGAAAGTCCATTTAAACTCAGGCTTCTGGGTAGCTCACCAAGAGCCCGCAGATTGAGCGTGCCTTGTCTCGACCAGGCAATGGGAAGGTGAGTTGCCGTTTCTCGGCATCCATGCTTAGGCCCCTGCTCTCGAGTTTCTGTATGGGGCATCCTGGAACCATCCAATCGTACTCGACTGTCCTGAAGAAGGAAACTTTGAAGATTGATGCAGCTCACAACTCCCAGCTTAGGGAAACCTCCCTGGCCTCATGACGCCCCCACCCCCTTCAGGAAGGGGCCGTCATGGACACAAACTCCAGCTTGAGGCAACATCTGATACTCGCCCTGACCTCAGATGCAGGAGATCTCTATTCAGCCTCTGCACAGTGGGCCCAAACTTCGTGCTACCTTGTGTTTACAGACTTCCTTCCTCACACTCCTGGCAAACATGTCCTCAAGACTTGGAATTCTGGAACCAAAATGCAGCCCTATGCTGGCCCTCCAGAAGAAAAACGTTGCTCTATGGGGATCTCCATAAACCCCAAATGAGGATCAACCTGCTCGGTTCTCGACCTCACCCCAATTGGATTGTTCGGGTTGTCCATTCATCCCTCCCCAGAGCTCTACTTTGGAATCCCTCTTTTGGTGGGACACCTGAGGTAACAAAACTAAAAGGACTCCTCCCATCCTTCAGATTGACCCCAAACAATTGGGATTGGACCAAATTCACAGAGAGGAAGTCTCTTCCATGGCCCATGAGGCCTCCCTGAGATTCCACAGCCATCGTTGACAACAAATCCAGAGACAAAAGTCTGAGCAAGCGCCTCACACTCGCTCTTTTGTCGTATCCCGAAGAGTTCTCCTCACGGTCTGTAGATCGGGCCTGCCATACCTACTTCCCAAACCTAAGCCGAGTTTGTGTTTTCAGACTTCTGTCCCCACATTCCTGGCCCACAGACCCTTCATGCTGGGGCCCCTGGAGCCACACATCAGGACTGTGCCTGTCCATACCACGGGAATTCTGCCCATTCCATTGTCCACAATCGTACAAATTAGGAAAAACCTCAAGAGTCCCCAAGGACATCCCAATAATGTAGGCCGCCCAGGACAAACAAGGGTCATCTGAAACCAGCTGAGCATCTTCCTCTACTCAGCGTAGATCGATGTCCCCAGAGAAGAAGATTGAATCAGGCATTAGGCCTGAATCAGATTCATTGCTTTCGGTTACAGGTATCTCTCCTCAGAGGCCTGGTTTCCAATATTAGCATATGGGGATTTCATGAGGCAGCAATCAGAACAAATCTCTTCTCCACATGGGAAAATCATCCCTTAAAGATGTCTCAAAACCTCCAGTTAGGAGAATCCTTCAGGGCCTGTGTGCCACTGCCCCATTACAAGGTCTCCATAGACACAAAAACACATTAGGACTCATCCACAGGAGAGTCCATTTCAACTGAGCGTATTCGGTTGCTCCGCGATATCCAGCAGATCTAACTTGTCTTGATGCTAGCAGACAATTGGAATGTGAGGTGGACTACCCCGCCATCCATCCTTAAAACCCTGCTCGGAATCGTTGGCCTGGAGCCAACCAACAGGTCTCAATTTTCGTGCAGAAGAATCTTTGCAGTTGGGAGCTTCTCAGAACTCCATTTGTGAGAGAACCCCCATGGCCACATGATCCCACCCCCTTCATAAAGGGGCCATCAGGGACATAAGGTCCAACCTGAGCGATCGTCTGATCCTCACCCTCACTTTAGATGCACGAGATCTCGGTTCAGGTCTGTAGATTGTGCCTGCCATGTCCTCACCCAGAAACCTAAGCCTTGCTTGTGTCCTCAGACTTCTGTACACAGACTACTGGCTCACAAGCCCTCCAGTTTGGCAATCCAGAACTACAATGCATCACTCTACCTGCCCTGCAGAAGAAATACATTGCCCTCTGGGGCTACCTAGGAACCCTAAATTAAGATCAACCTGCACGACACTTGGCTATACCCAAAATATATAGGATGACCTGGGCACTAATGCCCTTTCTGACGCAGCCTGAGCCTGGAACTCCTAGGCCCACCCAGACAGCTGGCTACAAACTGAGAACTTCAGACCCCCAATGGCCTTAGGTCGTTATCCCTTCCCAACCTCAGTTTTCAGGCTTCAGAACCTAGATCTTATCTCCAATCACTGCCCAGGTTTGAAAATGATGCAGAAATCAGAACTCCTTCCAGAGGGCAGGAAAACTTGTGGTTGGCTTGTTGTCCAACGTTCAGTGTAGTGGAAACCAGTGTGTCCCTTGAGGCCCCGCCATTGCTCGCGGTCCAGATAGGTAGCAAACACACATTGTGACCCTCAGCCTTAGCCCAGTCCTCAGGTAAGGCCTCTCAGTGGCTGGATGAAGAGCCAGCATATTGGGCTTGCCATGCCCCTAGGCCCCAATTTTTAACCATAGTTCGTGTTGTCCCTTCACTCTTCCCCAGGGCTCTGCTTTGGAATTCCTCTTTTGGTGGGACACCTGATGTAACAACCCTGAAAGGAGTCGTCCATCCAACAGATTCACGAAAAACAATTGGGATCTGTCCAAATCAACAGAGAGCAAGATTCGTCCATGGCCCATGAGGCCTCCTCGACATTCCACGGCCATCGCTGATACAAAATTCAGAGACAAAAGCCTGAGCAAGCGCCTCAGACTAGCACTATCTTCATATCCTGAAGATGTCTTCTCATGGTTTGTAGATCGGGCCTGCCATACCTATGTCCCCAAACAAAAGCTGAGTTTGTGTTTTCACACTTCTGTCCTCAAAGTCCTGGGACACATACCCTCCAGGCTGGGGACCCTGGAGCCACACATTAGGACTGTAACTACCCAATCCATGGGAATTTTGCCCATTCCATTGTCCAAAATCGTACAAGTTAGGAGAACCCTCCAAATTCCCTGAGTCCATCCCAATAGTATAGGTCGCCCGGGACAAAAAAGGTCAGTCTCACACCAGCTGAGCATCTAACTCCACTCAAACCCTAGAAGGATGTCCCCAGAGAAGAAGATTGAACCAGACAGGACCCTAATCCAAAATCGGATCCATTGCTTTGGTTTAAAGGCATGTCTCCTCAAAACCCTGGATTCCAATACAAGCATTGGGGTTTTCCTGAGGCACCCATCAGAACAAACCTCGTCTCCACAAGTAAACTTGTGCATGGGAGCTATGTCAAAAGCTTAGGAGAATACTTCAGGGTCCCGGTGCCACCACCCCATTCCAAGGCCCTCATGGACACAAACACACATTAGACCCATCCTCAGGAAAGTCCATTTCAACTCAGCCAGCCCGGTTGCTCCCGCAGAGCCGTCAGATCCTAACTGTCTTGTCGCTAGGAGACAATTGGAATGCGAGGTGGTCTTCCCAGGCATCCATCCTTGAACGTTGGTCTGGACTCATCCATATGGGATGTCCTGGAGCTGTCCAACAGGTCTCAATTGTCCCGCAGAAGGAATCTTTGGAGAGGGCCTCCCACAACTCCAAACATGGGAAAACCTCCATGGCCTCGAGATTCGGCTCCCTTCATGAAGGGGCCGTCATGAACAGAAAATCCAAGCTGAGCCAACGTCTGATCCTCGCTCTGACTTCAGATGCATGAGATATTGCTTCAGATCTTCAGGGGGTACATGCCGTGCCCTCACCCTGAATCCCAAGTCTAGCTTGTGTTCTCAGACTTCCGTCCTCACACTCCTGGCCCCAAAGCCCACATTTGGAAATTCCGGACCATCATTGCAGCACTCTGCCTGCCCTCTTGAAACAAAATATTGCCCAATGAGCTGCCCGGGCACATTAAATGAGAATAAACCGACACGGCACTTGAATGTACCCAAATTATATAGTCTAACCTGGGCAGTAATGCACTGTCTGACACACCCTGAGCCGGGACCTCCTGAGCAACACCCAGACAGCTGACCGCACGCTGAGCCCATAAGACCCGCCGTGGCCTTAGGTCATCATCTCTTCCCTACCTCAGTTTTCAGGCTTCAGAACCTAGACCTTATCTCCAATCACTGCCCAGGGGTGAGTGTGATGCAGAAATCAGAACTCTTCCTTACCCATGGCAAGAAACCTTATGGTTGGCATGTTGTCCAAAGTTCAGTGTAGGGGAAACCAGCATTCACCCTGAGGCCCCGCCCATTCTTGAGTGCAACGAGGGCATAAACACGCATTGTGACTCTCAGCGTGAGTCCTGTCCTCTACTACGTCCTCTCAGTGGCTAGACCATTAGATGCCATAATGGCTTGACAGGTCCCTAGGCCTCAAATTTAAACCAGATATCTGGTTGTCCAATTGCCCCTCCCAAGGGCTCTACTATGGAATCCTTCATTTGGTGAGGTTTGAACAACCAAACAAAACAAAACAAAACAAAACAAAAAAAAACGGACTTCTTCCATCCCACAGAATGACCTCACACTCTTTGGACGGGGCCAAACTCCCAGAGAGTAAAACTCGTCCATTTCCCATGAAGTCACCCGGATATTTCATGACCATGAATGGCACGATATCCAGAAATAAAAACTTGAGCAAGAGCCTCACACTCGCCCTTTTTTTATATCCCGAAGAGTCTCCTCATGGTCTGTAGATCAGTCCTGCCATACCTATGACCCGAAACATAATCCGAGTTTGTGTTTTCAGAAAACTGTCCAAACAGCCCAGGCCTACACACCCTACAGGCTCAGGCCCCTGGAGCCAACCTGAGGACTCTACTTGCCCTCTCCAAGGGAATTCTGTGTGCCCATTCCAATGGCCAAAACCCTACTAATAGAATAAACCTCCAAAGTCCCTGAGGCCATCCCAATAGTGGTGGCTTCCCAGGACAAATATGAGCAATCTGAGCCCATCTGAGTACCTACCTGCACTCAGACTCGTAGACTGATATCCCCAGAGGTAAAAAGGAATGAACAGGCCCCTAGGCCCTAATCAGATCCATTGCTTTGGTTTCCAGGCATCTTCCTCAGAGGCCTGGATTTCAGTACCAGCATATGAGTGTTTCTTGACTCCCCCATCAGAACAAAACTCATCTACACATGTGAAACTTGCAGGTGGGAGGTGTGTCAAAGCCTCTTTTTAGGAGAACCCTTCAGGGCCCCAGTGCCACCGCTTCATTCCAAGGTCTCCATAGACACAAAATCATATTAGGACACATGCTCGGGAGAGTCCAATTCTACTCAGCATATTCGGTTGCTCCGCGAGATCCAGCAGATCTAACTTGTCTTGTTGCTAGGAGATAATTGGAAAGCGAGGTGGCCTACCCCGCCATCAATCCTTAGAACCCTGCTCGGAATCATTGGCCTGGAGCCAACCAACAGGTCTCAATTTTCCTGCAGAAGAATCTTTGCAGTTGGGATCTTCTCACAACACCCATCGTGCGAAACCCCCTTGGCCTCGTGATACCCCCCCCTTCATGAAGGGGCCATCAGGGATATAAGGTCCAACCTGAGAAATAGTCTGATCCTCACCTTGACTTCAGATGCACGAGATCTCGATTCAGGTCTGTAGATTGTGCCTGGCATGTCCTCACCCAGAAACCTAAGCCTATCTTGTGTCCTCAGACTTCCGTCCTCAGACTAATGGCCCACAAGCCCTCCAGTTTGGCAATCCAGAATTATAATGCAGCACTCTGCTTGCCCTCCAGAAAAAAAGCATTGCCCTCTGGGGCTACCCAGAAACCCCAAATGAAGATCAACCTGCATGCCACTTGGCTGTACCCAAAATATATAGGCTGACCTGGGCAATAATGCCCTTTCTGACAGAGCCTAAGCCTGGACCTCCTGGCCCCAACCAGACAGCTTGCCGCTCACTGAGCACATAGGACCAGCCATTGCCTTAGGTCGTTATCTCTTCCCAACCCGCTTTTCAGGATTCAGATCCTACACCTTATCTCCAATCACTGCCCATGTTTGAAAATGATGAAGAAATCAGAACTCCTTCCCAATGGCAAGAACCTGGTGGTTGGATTGTTGTCCAACGTTCAGTGTAGTGGAAACCTGTTTGTCCAATGGGGCCCCGCCATTGCTCGCGGGCCACATAGGTGGCAAACTCACATTGTGACCATCAGGTTTAGCCCAGTCTTCAGGTAAGGCCTCTCAGTGGCTGGATGAAGAGACAGCATATTGGGCTTGCCATGCCCATAGGCCCCAAATTTTAACCATAGTTCGGGTTGTCCCTTCACTCTTCCCCAGGGCTCTGCTTTGGAATTCCTCTTTTGGTGGGACACCTGATGTAACAACCCTGAAAGGAGTCCTCCATCCAACAGATTGACGAAAAACAATTGCCATCGGTCCAAATCCACAGAGAGGAAGATTCGTCCTTGGCCAATAAGGCCTCCTCGACATTCCACGGCCATCGCTGAAACAAAATCCAGAGACAAAAGTCTGAGCAAGTGCCTCAGACTCGCACTATCTTCATATCGTGAAGATGTCTTCTCATGGTTTGTAGATCGGGCCTGCCATACCTACGTCCCCAAACATAAGCTGAGTTTGTGTTTTCAGACTTCTGTCCTCAAAGTCCTGGCCCACACACGATACAGGCTGGGGACCCTGGAGCCACACATTAGGACTGTGCCTACCCAATCCATGGGAATTCTGCCCATTCCATTGTCCAAAATCATACAAATTAGGAGAACCCTCCAAAGTCTCTGAGGCCATCCCAATAGTATAGGTCGCCCGGGACAAAAAAGGTCAGTCTGTCACCAGCTGAGCATCTACCTCCACTCATACCCTAGAAGGATGACCCCAGAGAAGAAGATTGAACCAGACAGGACCCTAGGCCAAAATCGGATCCATTGCTTTGGTTTACAGGCATGTCTCCTCAAAACCCTGGATTCCAATAACAGCATTGGGGTTTTCCTGAGGCACCCTTCAGAACAAACCTCATCTCCACAAGGAAACTTGTGCATGGGAGCTATGTCAAAAGCTGAGGAGAATATTTCAGGGTCCCGGTGCCAACGCCCCATTCCAAGGCCCTCATGGACACAAACACACATTAGACCCATCCTCAGGAAAGTCCATTTCAACTCAGCCACCCCGGTTGCTCCCGCAGAGCCATCAGATCTAAACTGCCTTGTCGCTAGGCGACAATTGGAATGCGAGGCGGGCTTCCCAGGCATCCATCCTCGAACGTTGGTCTGGACTCATCCATATTGGATGTCCTGGAGATATCCAACAGGTCTCAATTGTCCTGCAGAAGGAATCCTAGGAGGGGGCATCCCACCACTGCCACCGTGTGAAAACCTCCACGGCCTCGAGATTCGGCTCCCTTTATGAAGGGGCCGTCATGAACAGAAAATCCAAGCTGAGCCAACGTCTGATCCTCGCTCTGACTTAAGATGCATGAGATATTGCTTCAGATCTTCAGGGGGTACTTGCCGTGCCCTCGCCCTGACACCCAATTCTAGATGTCCCTAGGACCCAATTTTAACCAGATTTCTGGTTGTCCAATCGCCGCTCCCCAGGGCTCTACTCTGGAATCCCTCATTTGGTGGGACGCCTGAGTTTGAAGAAGAAAACAAAACAACAACAACAACAACAACCAAAAACGGACTTCTTCCGTGCCACATACTGATCCCAAACTCTTTGGATTGGACCAAACCCCAAGGGAGTAAGACTCGCCTATTTCCCATGAAGTTACCCGGAAACTTCATGACCATGAATGGCATGAAATCCAGAGATAAATACTAGAGCAAGAGCCTCACACTCGCCCTTTTTTCATATCCCCAAGAGTTCTCCTCATGGTCTGTAGATCAGTCCTGCCATACCTATGACCCGAAACATAAGCCGAGTTTCTGTTTTCAGACAACTGTCCCAACAGCTCTGGCCTACACACCCTACAGGCTCAGGCCCCTGAAGCCAAAACTGAGAACTGTGCTTGCCCTCTCCAAGGGAATTGTATGTGCCAGTTCAATGGCCACAACCCTACTAAGAGGATAAACCTCCAAAATTCCTGAGGCCATCCCAATAGTTGTGGCTTCCCAACAAAGAGGGGCAATCTGAGCCCATCTGAGCATCTACCTGCACTCAGACCCGTAGACTGATATCCCCAGAGGTAATAAGGAACGAACAGGCCCCTAGGCACCTATCGGAACCATTGCTTTGGTGTCGAGGCATCTCTCCTCAGAGGCCTGGATTTCAATAACAGCATATGGCTGTTTTTTGACTCACCGTCAGAACAAATCTCATCTACACATGGGAAACTTGCACGCTGGAGCTGTGTGAAAGCCTCTCTTTAGGAGAACCCTTCAGGGCCCCACGGCCACCGCTTCATTCCAAGGTCTCCATAGACACAAAATCATATTAGGTCACATCCACGGGAGAGTCCATTTCAACACCGCCTCCTCGGTTGCTCCCCCAGATCCAGCAGATCTAACCTGTCTTGTTCCCATATCCTCACCCATAAACTGAGGCCTAGCTTGGGTTCTAAGACCTCAGTCCTCAGACTACTGGCACACAAGCCCTCCAGTTTGGCAATCCAGAACTACAATGCAGCACTCTGCCTGCCCTCCAGAAGAAAAACATTGCCCTCTGGGGCTACCCAGAAACCCCCAATGAGGATCAACCTGCACGGCATTCGGCTGTATAGGCTGACCTGGGCACTAATGCCCTTTCTGACACAGCCTGAGTCTGGACCTCCTGGCCCCACCCAGACAGCTGGCCGCACACTGAGCACATCGGACCCGCCATGGCCTTAGGTCGTCATTTCTTCTCAACCTCCGTTTTCAGGCTTCAGAACCTAGACCTTATCTCCAATCACTGCCCGGGTTTGAAAATAATGCAGAAATAAGAACTCTTTCCCCATGGCAAGTCACCTTGTGGTTGGCATGTTGTCCAAGTTTCAGTGTAGATGAAACCAGTGTGGCAGATGAGGCCCCGCCCATTCTTGCGGGCCACATTGGTCACAAACACACATTGTGACCCTCAGCCTGAGCCCAGTCCTCAGGTAAGGCCTCTCAGTGGCTGGATGGAGAGACAGCATATTGGGCTTGCCATGCCCCTAGGCCCCAATTTTTAACCATAGTTCGGGTTGTCCCTTCACTCTTCCCCAGGGCTCTGCTTTGGAATTCCTCTTTTGGTGGGACACCTGACGTAACAAACATGAAAGGCGTCCTCCCATCCCACAGATTGCCGGAAAGCGACTGGGATCAGGCAAAATCTACAGAGAGCAAGATTCGTCCATGGCCCATGAGGCCTCCCCAACATTCCACGGCCATCGCTGATACAAAATCCAGAGATAAAAGCCTGAGCACGCGCCTCAGACTCGATCATTCTTCATATCCTGAAGAGTTCTTCACATAAGAACCTACACGTCACTCGAAGGCACCCAAAATATATAGTCTAACCTGGGCACTAATGCACTGTCTGAAAACCTGAGCCCAGACCTCGTGACCAACACCCTGACAGCTGACCGTACACTGAGCACATCAACCCGCCATGGCCTTAGGTCATCATCTCTTCCCTACCTCAGTTTTCAAGCTTCAGAACCTAGACCTTATCTCCAATCACTGCCCAGGGGTGACTGTGATGCAGAAATCAGAACTCTTCCTTACCCATGTCAAGAAACCTTGTGGTTGGCATGATGTCAAACGTTCAGTGTAAGAGAAACCAGCATTCACCCTGAGGCCCCGTCCATGCTTGAGTGCGACAAGGGCATAAACACGCATTGTGCTCCTCAGCGTGAGTCCTGTCCTCTAGTATGTCCTCTCAGTGGCTTGCCCATTAGATGTCATAATGGGCTAGGCATGTCCTTCGGCACCAATTTTTAACCAGATTTCTGGTTGTCCAGTCGCCCCTCCCCAGGGCTCCACTCTGGATTCCCTCATTTGGTGGGACACCTGAGGTTGAAAAACAAAACAAAAAAAATCAACAACAACAGAACAACGGACTACTTCCATCCCACAGAATAACCCCAAACTCTTTGGACAGGGCCAAACCCCCAGAGAGTAAGACTCGTCCATTTCCCATGAAGTCACCCGGAAATTTCACGACCATGAGTGACACGATATCCAGAGACAAAAAACTTGAGAAAGAGCCTCACAGTCGCCCTTTTTTCATATCCTGAAGAGTTCTCCTCATGGTCTGTAGATCAGTCCTGCCATACCTATGACCCGAAACATAAGCCGTGTTTGTGTTTTCAGACAGCTGTCCAAACAGCCCTTGCCAACACACCCTACAGGCTCAGGCCCCTGGAGCCAAACCTGACGACTGTGCTTGCCCTCTCCAAGGGAATTGTATGTGCCCATTCCAATGGCCACAACCCTACTAAAAGAATCAACATCCAAAGTCACTAAGGCCATCCCAATATTTGTGGCTTTCCAGGACAAACAGGTGCAATCTGGGCCCATCTGAGCACCTACCTGCACTCAGACCCGTAGACTGATGTCCCCAGAGGTAAAAGGTAACGAACAGGCCCCTAGGCACCTATCGGATCCATTGGTTTGGATTCCAGGCGTCTCTCCTCAGAGGCCTGGATTTCAATAACAGCATATGGCTGTTTCTTGACTCACCCATCAGAACAAATCTCATCTACACATGGGAAACTTGCACGATGGAGCTGTGTGAAAGCCTCTCTTTAGGAGAATCTTCAGGGCCCCAGTGCCACCGCTTCATTCCAAGATCTCCATAGACACAAAATCATATTAGGACACATCCACGGGGGAGTCCATTTAAACTCAGCCTCCTCGGTTGCTCCCCCAGATCAAGCAGATGTAACATGTGTTGTTGCTTGTAGAAAATTGGAATGCGAGGTGGGCTACCCAGGCATCCATCCTTAAAACCATGCTCTGAATTGTTGTCCTGGAGCCAACCAACAGGTCTCAATTATCCTGCAGAAGAATCTTTGCAATTGGGAGCTTCTCACAACTCCCATCGTGGGAAAATCCCCATGGCCTCGTGATCCAAACCCCTTTAAGAAGGGGCCATCAGAGACAGAATGTCCAACCTGAGCGATCATCTGATCCTCGCCCTGACTTCAGATGCACGAGATCTCGATTCGGGTCTGTAGATTGTGCCTGCCATATCCTCACCCAGAAACCGAGGCCTAGCTTGGGTCTAAGACCTCAGTCCACAGACTCTTGGCCCAAAAGCCCTCCTGTTTAGCAATCCAGAACTACAATGCAGCACTCTGCCTGCCCTCCAGAAGAAAAACATTGCCCTCTGGGGCTACCCAGAAACCCCCAATGAGGATCAACCTGCACGGCATTCGGCTGTATAGGCTGACCTGGGCACTAATGCCCTTTCTGACACAGCCTGAGTGTGGACCTCCTGGCCCCACCCAGACAGCTGGCCGCACACTGAGCACATCGGACCCGCCATGGCCTTAGATCGTCATTTCTTCTCAACCTCGGTTTACAGGCTTCAGAACCTAGACCTTATCTCCAATCACTGCCCGGGTTTGAAAATGATGCAGAAATAAGAACTCTTTCCCCATGGCAAGTAACCTTGTGGTTGGCATGTTGTCCAAGTTTCAGTGTAGATGAAACCAGTGTGGCAGATGAGGCCCCGCCCAACTTGCGGGCCACATTGGTCACAAACACACATTGTGACCCTCAGCCTGAGCCCAGTCCTCAGGTAAGGCCTCTCAGTGGCTGGATGGAGAGACAGCATATTGGGCTTGCCATGCTCCTAGGCCCCAATTTTTAACCATAGTTCGGGTTGTCCCTTCACTGTTTCTTCCCCAGGGCTCTGCTTTGGAATTCCTCTTTTGGTGGGACACCTGAGGAAACAAACATGAAAGGCGTCCTCCCATCCCACAGATTGCTGGAAAACGATTGGGATCGGGCCAAATCCACAGAGAGCAAGATTCGTCCATGGCCCATGAGGCCTCCCCAACATTCCACGGCCATCGCTGATACAAAATCCAGAGATAAAAGCCTGAGCACGCGCCTCAGACTGGATCATTCTTCATATCCTGAAGAGTTATTCAGATAAGAACCTACACGGCACTCGAAAGCACCCAAAATATATAGTCTAACCTGGGCACTAATGCTCTGTCTGACAACCTGAGGCCGGACCTCGTGACCAACACCCAGACAGCTGACCTCACACTGAGCACATCAGACCCGCCATAGCCTTAGGTCATCATCTCTTCCCTACCTCAGTTTTCAGGCTTCAGAAGCTAGACCTTATCTCCAATCACTGCCCAGGGGTGACTGTGATGCAGAAATCAGAACTCTTCCTTACCCATGTCAAGAAACCTTGTGGTTGGCATGATGTCAAATGTTCAGTGTAAGAGAAACCAGCATTCACCCTCAGGCCCCGCCCATTCTTGAGTGCGACGAGGGCATAAAAACGCATTGTGACCCTCAGCGTGAGTCCTGTCCTGTAGTACGTCCTCTCAGTGGCTGGCCCCTTAGATGTCATAATGGGCTGGATGTCCCTAGGCCCCAATTTTTAACCAGATTTCTGGTTGTCCAGTAGCCCCTCCCCAGGGCTCTACTCTGGTATCCCTCATTTGGTGGGACACCTGGGGTTCAAAAACAAAACAAAAAAAATCAACAACAACAGAACAAGGGATGTCTTCCTTCCCACAGAATGACCCCAAACTCTTTGGACGGGGTCAAACCCCCAGAGAGTAAGACTCGTCCATTTCCAATGAAGTCACCCGGAAATTTCACGACCATGAGTGACACGATATCCAGAGACAAAAAACTTAAGCAAGAGCCTCACAGTCGCCCTTTTTTCATATCCCGAAGACTTCTCCTCATGATCTGTAGATCAGTCCTGCCATACCTATGACCCGAAACATAAGCCGAATTTGTGTTTTCAGACAACTGTCTAAACTGCCCTGGCCTACACACCCTACAGGCTCAGGCCCAAGAGCCAAACCTGACGATTGTTTTTGCCCTCTCCAAGGGAATTGTATGTGCCCATTCCAATGGCCACAACCCTACTAATAGGATAAACCTCCAAAGTCCCTGAGGCCATCCCAATAGTGGTGGCTTCCCAGGACAAACAGGGACAATCTGGGCCCATCTGAGGACGTACTCTCACTCAGACCCGTAGACTGATGTCCCCAGAGGTAAAAAGGAATGAACAGGCCCCTAGGCACCTATCGGATCCATTGCTTTGGATTCCAGGCAACTCTCCTCAGAGGCCTGGATTTCAATAACAGCATATGGCTGTTTATTGTCTCATCCATCAGAACAAATCTCATCTACACATGGGAAACTTGCACGATGGAGGTGTGTGAAAGCCTCTCTTTAGGAGAACAATTCAGAGCTCCTGTTCCACCGCTTCATTCCAAGGTCTCCATAGACACAAAATCATATTAGGACACATCCACGGGAGAGTCCATTTCAACACAGCCACTTCGGTTGTTCCACGAGATCCAGCAGATCTAACCTGTCTTGTTGCCTGGAGACAATTGGAATGCGAGGTGGACTACGAAGACATCCATCCTTAGAACCCTGCTCGGAATCGTTTCCTGGAGCCAACCAACAGGTCTCAATTTTCCTGCAGAAGAAACTTTGCAGTTGGGAGCTTCTCACAAATCCCATCGTGGGAAAACCCCCAAGGCCTCGTGATACACCCCCCTTCAAGAAGGGGCCATCAGGGACCGAATGCCCCACGAGAGCGATCGTCTGATCCTCGGCCTGACATTAGATGCACGATATCTCGATTCAGGTCTGTAGATTGTGCCTGCCATATCCTCACCCAGAAACCTAGGCCTAGCTTGGGTCTCAGACTTCCGTCCTCAGACTACTGGCCCACAAGCCCTCCAGTTTGGCAATCAAGAACTACAATGCAGCACTCAGTCTGCCCTCCAGAAGAAAAACATTGCCCTCTGGGGCTAACCAGAATGCCAAAATGAGTATCAACCTGCACGCCATTCGGCTGTACCTCAAATATATAGGCTGACCTGGGCACTAATGCCCTTTCTGACACAGCCTGAACCTGTACCTCCTGGCCCCACCCAGACTGCTGGCCGCACACTGAGCACATCGGACCCGCTATGGCCTTAGGTCGTCATCTCTTCTCAACCTCGGTTTTCAGGCTTCTGAACCTAGAACTTATCTCTAATCATGGCCCGGATTTCAAAATGATGCAGAAATCAGAACTCTTTCCCCATGGCAAGAAACCTTTGGTGGCATGTTGTCCAAGGTTCAGTGTAGTTGAAACCAGTGTGGCCCATGAGGCCCCTCCCATGCTTGCGGGCCACATTGGTCACAAACTCACATTGTGACTCTCAGCCTGAGCCCAGTCCTCAGGTAAGGCCTCTCAGTGGCTGGATGGAGAGACAGCATATTGGGCTTCTCATGCCCCTAGTCCCCAATTTTTAACCATAGTTCGGGTTGTCCCTTCACTCTTTCTTCCCCAGGGCTCTGCTTTGGAATTCCTCTTTTGGTTGGACACCTGAGGTAACAAACCTGAAAGGGGTCCTCCCATCCCACAGATTGATGAAAAACAATTGGGATCGGGCCAAGTCCACCGAGAGCAAGATTCGTCCATGGCCCGTGAGCCTCCCCAACATTCCACGGCCATCGCTGATACAAAATCCAGAGACAAAAGCCTGAGCACGCGCCTCAGACTCGCGCATTCTTCATATCCTGAAGAGTTCTTCAGATAAGAACTTACACGGCACTCGAATGCACCCAAAATATATAGTCTAACCTGGGCACTATTGCACTGTCTGACAACCTGAGCCCGGACCTCGTGACCAACACCCAGACAGCTGACCGCACATTGAGCTCATCAGACCCGCGATGGTCTTAGGTCATCATCTCTTCCCTAACTCCGTTTTCAGGCTTCAGAACCTAAACCTTATCTCCAATCACTGCACAGGGGTGACTGTGATGCAGAACTCAAGAACTCTTCCTTACCCATGGCAATAAACCTTGTGGTTGGCATGTTGTCCAACGTTCAGTGTAGGAAAAACCAGCATTCACCCTGAGGCCCCGCTCATTCTTGAGCGCAACGAGGGCATAAGCACGCATTGTGACCCTCAGCGTGTGTCCTGTCCTCTAGTACGTCCTCTCAGTGCCTGGACCATTAGATGTCATAATGGGCTTGACATGTCCCTAGGCCCCAATTTTTCACCAGATTTCTGGTTGTCCAGTCGCCCCTCCCAGGGCTCTACTCTGGAATCCCTCATTTGCTGGGACACCTGAGGTTGAAAAACAAAACAAACAAATCAACAACAACAGACCAACGGACTTCTTCCATCCCACAGAATGACCCCAAACTCTTTGGACGGGGCCAAACCCACAGAGAGTAAGATTCGTCCATTTCCCATGAAGTCACCCGAATATTTCACGACCATGAGTGACACGATATCCAGAGAGAAAAACTTGAGCAAGAGCCTCACACTCGCCCTTTTTTCATATCCCAAAGAGTTCTCCTCATGGTCTGTAGATCAGTGCTGCCATACCTATGACCCCAAACATAAGCCGAGTTTGTGTTTTCAGACAACTGTCCAAACAGCCCTGGCCTACACACCCTACAGGCTCAGGCCCCTGGAGCCAAACCTGACGACTGTGCTTGCCCTCTCAAAGGGAATTTTATGTGCCCATTCCAATGGCCACAACCGTACTAGGGGATAAACCTCCAAAGTCCCTGAGGCCATCCCAATAATTGTGGCTTCCCTGGACAAACAGGGGCAATCTGGCCACATCTGAGCTCCTACGGGCACTCAGACCCGTAGACTGATGACCCCAGAGGTAAAAAGGAACGAACAGGACCCTAGGCACCTATCAGATCCATTGCTTTGGTTTCCAGGCATCTCTCCTCAGAGGCCTGGCTTTCAATAACAGCATATGGCTGTTTCTTGACTCACCCATCAGAACAAATCTCATCTACACATGGGAAACTTGTATGATGGAGCTGTTTGAAAGCCTCTCTTTAGGAAAACCTTCAGGTCCCCAGTGCCACCGCTTCATTCCAAGGTCCCCATAGACACAAAATCATATTAGGACACATCCACGGTATAGTCCATTTCAACTCAGCCTCCACGGTTGTTCCCCCAGATCCAGCAGATCTAACATGTCTTGTTGCTTGGAGACAATTGGAATGCGAGGTGGGCTACCCAGCCATCCATCCTTACAACCCTGCTCGGAATCGTTGTCCTGGAGCCAACCAACAGGTCTCAATTGTCCTGCAGAAGAAACTTTGCAGTTGGGAGCTTCTCACAACTCCCATCGTGGGAAAACCCCCAAGGCCTCGAGTTCCACCCCCCCTTCAAGAAGGGGCCATCAGGGACCGAATGTCCAACCTGAGCGATCGAATGTTACTCGCCCTGACTTCACATGCACGAGATCTCGATTCAGGTCTGTAGATTGTGCCTGCCATATCCTCACCCAGAAAACTAGGCCTAGCTTGGTTTCTCAGACTTCCTTCCTCAGACTACTCGCCCACAAGCCCTCCAGTTTGGCAATCCAGAACTACAATGCAGCATTCTTTTTTTTTTTTTAATTTTTAATTTTTGATAAACATATATTTTTATCCCCAGGGGTACAGGTCTGTGAATCACCAGGTTTACACACTTCACAGCACTCACCAAATCACATACCCTCCCCAATGTCCATAATCCCACCCCCTCTACCAAACCCCCTCCCCCCAGCAAACCTCAGTTTGTTTTGTGAGATTAAGAGTCACTTATGGTTTGTCTCCCTCCCAATCCCATCTTGTTTCATTTATTCTTCTTCTACCCACTTAAGCCTCCATGTTGTATCACCACTTCCTCATATCAGGGAGATCATATGATAGTTGTCTTTCTCTGCTTGACTTATTTCGCTAAGCATGATACGCTCTAGTTCCATCCACGTTGTTGCAAATGGCAAGATTTCATTTCTTTTGATGGCTGCATAGTATTCCATTGTGTATATATACCACATCTTCTTGATCCATTCATCTGTTGATGGACATCTAGGTTCTTTCCATAGTTTGGCTATTGTGGACATTGCTGCTATAAACATTCGGGTGCATGTGCCCCTTTGGATCACTACATTTGTATCTTTAGGGTAAATACCCAATAGTGCAATTGCTGGGTCATAGGGCAGTTCTATTTTCAACATTTTGAGGAACCTCCATGCTGTTTTCCAGAGTGGCTGCAGCAGCTTGCATTCCCACCAACAGTGTAGGAGGGTTCCCCTTTCTCCGCATCCTCGCCAGCATCTGTCATTTCCTGACTTGTTGATTTTAGCCATTCTGACTGGTGTGAGGTGATATCTCATTGTGGTTTTGAATTGTATTTCCCTGATGCCGAGTGATATGGAGCACTTTTTCATGTGTCTGTTCGCCATCTGGATGTCTTCTTTGCAGAAATGTCTGTTCATGTCCTCTGCCCATTTCTTGATTGAATTATTTATTCTTTGGGTGTTGAGTTTGCTAAGTTCTTTATAGATTCTGGACACTAGTCCTTTATCTGATATGTCGTTTGCAAATATCTTCTCCCATTCTGTCAGTTGTCTTTTGATTTTGTTAACTGTTTCCTTTGCTGTGCAAAAGCTTTTGATCTTGATGAAATCCCAGTAGTTCATTTTTTCCCTTGCTTCCCTTGCCTTTTGCGTTGTTCCTAGGAAGATGTTGCTGCGGCAGAGGTCGAAGAGGTTGCTGCCCGTGTTCTGCTCAAGGATTTTGATGGATTCCTTTCGTACATTGAGGTCCTTCATCCATTTTGAGTCTATTTTTGTGTGTGGTGTAAGGGAATGGTCCAATTTCATTTTTCTGCATGTGGCTGTCCAATTTTCCCAGCACCATTTATTGAAAAGGCTGTCTTTTTTCCATTGGACATTCTTTCCTGCTTTGTCGAAGATTAGTTGACCATAGATTTGAGGGTCTATTTCTGGGCTCTCTATTCTGTTCCATTGATCTATGTGTCAGTTTTTGTGCCAGTACCATGCTGTCTTGATGATGACAGCTTTGTAATAGAGCCTGAAGTCCGGAATTGTGATGCCACCAACGTTGCTTTCTTTTTCAATATCCCTTTGGCTATTCGAGGTCTTTTCTGGTTCCATATAAATTTTAGCATTATTTGTTCCATTACTTTGAAAAAGATGGATGGTACTTTGATAGGAATTGCATTAAATGTGTAGATTGCTTTAGGTAGCATAGACATTTTCACAATATTTATTCTTCCAATCCAGGAGCATGGAAGATTTTTCCATTTCTTTGTGTCTTCCTCAATTTCTTTCATGAGTACTTTATAGTTTTCTGAGTATAGATTCTGTGTCTCTTTGGTTAGGTTTATTCCTAGGTATCTTATGGTTTTGGATGCAATTGTAAATGGGATTGACTCCTTAATATCTCTTTCTTCTGTCTTGCTGTTGGTGTAGAGAAATGCAACTGATTTCTGTGCATTGATTTTATATCCTGACACTTTACTAAATTCCTGTATAAGTTCTAGCAGTTTTGGAGTGGAGTCTTTTGGGTTTTCCACATATAGTATCATATCATCTCCGAAGAGTTATAATTGACTTCTTCTTTGCCGATTTGGATGCCTTTAATTTCCTTTTGTTGTCTGATTGCTGAGGCTAGGAACTCTAGTATGATGTTGAATAGCAGTGGTGATAATGGACATCCCTGCCGTGTTCCTGACCTTAGCGGAAAAGCTTTCAGTTTTTCTCCATTGAGAATGATATTTGCGGTGGGTTTTTCATAGATGGCTTTGATGATATTGAGGTATGTGCCCTCTATCCCTACACTTTGAAGAGTTTTGATCAGGAAGGGATGTTGTACTTTGTCAAATGCTTTTTCAGCATCTATTGAGAGTATCATATGGTTCTTGTTCTTTCTTTTATTGATGTGTTGTATCACATTGACTGATTTGCGGATGTTGAACCAAACTTGCAGCCCTGGAATAAATCCCAATTGGTCGTGGTGAATAATCCTTTTAATATATTGTTGAATCATATTGGCTAGTATTTTGTTGAGTATTTTCGCATCTGTGTTCATCAAGGATATCGGTCTATAGCTCTCTTTTTTGGTGGGATCCTTGTCTGGTTTTGGGATCAAGGTGATGCTGGCCTCATAAAATGAGTTTGGTAGTTTTCCTTCCATTTCTATTTTTTGGAACAGTTTCAGGAGAATAGGAATTAGTTCTTCTTTAAATGTTTGGTAGAATTCCCCAGGGAAGCCGTCTGGCCCAGGGCTTTTGTTTGTTTGGAGATTTTTAATGACTGTTTCAATCTCCTTACTGGTTATGGGTCTGTTCAGGCTTTCTATTTATTCCTGGCTCAGTTGTGGTAGTTTATATGTTTCTAGGAATGCATCCATTTCTTCCAGATTGTCAAATTTATTGCCGTAGAGTTGCTCATAGTATGTTCTTATAATAGTTTGTATTTCTTTGGTGTTAGTTGTGATCTCTCCTCTTTCATTCATGATTTTATTTATTTGGGTCCTTTCTCTTTTCTTTTTGATAAGTCGGGCCAGGGGTTTATCAATTTTATTAATTCTTTCAAAGAACCAGCTCCTAGTTTCGTTGATTTGTTCTATTGTTTTTTTGGTTTCCATTTCATTGATTTCTGCTCTGATCTTTATGATTTCTCTTCTCCTGCTGGGCTTAGGGTTTCTTTCTTGTTCTTTCTCCAGCTCCTTTAGGTGTAGGGTTAGGTTGTGTACCTGAGACCTTTCTTGTTTCTTGAGAAAAGGCTTGTACCGCTATATATTTTCCTCTCAGGACTGCCTTTGTTGTGTCCCACAGATTTTGAACCGTTGTATTTTCATTATCATTTGTTTCCATGATTTTTTTCAATTCTTCTTTAATTTCCCGGTTGACCCATTCATTCTTTAGAAGGATACTGTTTACTCTCCATGTATTTGGGTTCTTTCCAAACTTCCTTTTGTGGTTGAGTTCTAGCTTTAGAGCATTGTGGTCTGAAAATATGCAGGGAATGATCCCAATCTTTTGATACCGGTTGAGTCCTGATTTAGGACCGAGGATGTGATCTATTCTGGAGAATGTTCCATGTGCACTAGAGAAGAATGTGTATTCTGTTGCTTTGTGGTGAAATATTCTGAATATATCTGTGATGTCCATCTGGTCCAGTGTGTCGTTTAAGGCCTTTATTTCCTTGCTGATCTTTTGCTTGGATGACCTGTCCATTTCAGTGAGGGGAGTGTTAAAGTCCCCTACTATTATTGTATTATTGTTGATGTGTTTCTTTGATTTTGTTATTAATTGGTTTATATAGTTGGCTGCTCCCACATTGGGGGCATAGATATTTAAAATTGTTAAATCTTCTTGTTGGACAGACCCTTTGAGTATGATATAGTGTCCTTCCTCATCTCTTATTATAGTCTTTGGCTTAAAATCTAATTGATCTGATATAAGGATTGCCACTCCTGCTTTCTTCTGATGTCCATTAGCATGGTAAATTCTTTTCCACCCCCTCACTTTAAATCTGGAGGTGTCTTCGGGCTTAAAATGTGTTTCTTGGAGGCAACATATAGATGGGTTTTGTTTTTTTTTATCCATTCTGATACCCTGTGTCTTTTTGACAGGGGCATTTAGCCCATTCACATTCAGGGTAACTATTGAGAGATATGAATTTAGTGCCATTGTATTGCCTGTAAGGTGACTGTTACTGTATATGGTCTCTGTTCCTTTCTGATCTACCACTTGTAGGCTCTCTCTTTGCTTAGAGGACCCCTTTCAATATTTCCTGTAGAGCTGGTTTGGTATTTGCAAATTCTTTCAGTTGTTGTTTGTCCTGGAAGCTTTTAATCTCTCCTTCTATTTTCAATGATAGCCTAGCTGGATATAGTATTCTTGGCTGCATGTTTTTCTCGTTTAGTGCTCTGAAAATATCATGCCAGCTCTTTCTGGCCTGCCAGGTCTCTGTGGATAAGTCAGCTGCCAATCTAATATTTTTACCATTGTATGTTACAGACTTCTTTTCCTGGGCTGCTTTCAGGATTTTCTCTTTGTCATTGAGACTTGTAAATTTTACTATTAGGTGACGGGGTGTGGGCCTATTCTTATTGATTTTGAGGGGCATTCTCTGAACCTCCTGAATTTTGATGCTCGTTCCCTTTGCCATATTGGGGAAATTCTCCCCAATAATTCTCTCCAGGATACCTTCTGCTCCCCTCTCACTTTCTTCTTCTTCTGGAATCCCAATTATTCTAATGTTGTTTCGTCTTATGGTGTCACTTATCTCTCGAATTCTCCCCTCGTGGTCCAGTAGCTGTTTGTCCCTCTTTTGCTCAGCTTCTTTATTCTCTGTCATTTGGTCTTCTATATCACTAATTCTTTCTTCTGCCTCATTTATCCTAGCAGTTAGAGCCTCCATTTTTGATTGCACCTCATTAATAGCTTTTTTGATTTCACCTTGGTTAGATTTTAGTTCTTTTATTTCCCCAGAAAGGGCTTCTATATCTCTCGAGAGGGTTTCTCTAATATCTTCCATGCCTTTTTCGAGCCTGGCTAGAACCTTGAGAATTGTCATTCTGAACTCTAGATCTGACATATTACCGATGTCTGTATTGATTAGGTCCCTAGCCTTCGGTACTGCCTCTTGTTCTTTTTTTTGTGTTGAATTTTTACGTCTTGTCATTTTGTCCAGATAAGACTAAATGAAGGGGCAAGTAAAATACTAAAAGGGTGGCAACAACCCCAGGAAAATATGCTTTAACCAAATTAGAAGAGATCCAAAATCGTGAGTGGGGAGAAAGGGGATAAAAAGAGGTTCAAAAAGGAAGAAAGAAAAAAAAAAAAAAGAAGAAAAGAAAAAAAAAGAAAAGAAAAGAATTTTTTAAAAAAAGAATACACCTAAGAAAAATGTAAAAAAGAAAAAATATATATATTAGATAAACTAGTATAAAATCGTTAAAAAAGAAAAAGGTAACAGTTAAAAAAAAATTTTACCCATGGCGAGAAAGAAAAAAAAAATGAAAAAGAAAAAATTAAATTAACTGCAAGACTAAAAAAAATCACAGGAAAAAAGCCATAAGTTCCGTGCTTGGCTTTCTCCTCCTCTGGAATTCTGCTGCTCTCCTTGGTATTGAAACCGCACTCCTTGGTAGGTGAACTTGGTCTTGGCTGGATTTCTTGTTGATCTTCTGGGGGAGGGGCCTGTTGTAGTGATTCTCAAGTGTCTTTGCCCCAGGCGGAATTACACCGCCCTTACCCGGGGCCGGGGTGAGTAATCCGCTCGGGTTTGCTTTCAGGAGCTTTTGTTCCCTGAGCGCTTTCCGTAGAGTTCCAGAGGACGGGAATACAAATGGCAGCCTCCTGGTCTCCGGCCCGGAGGAGCCGAGAGCCCAGGGCCCCACTCCTCAGTGCGCGCTCAGAGAACCGCGCCCAGTTACTCCCGTCTGCCTGACCTCCGGCCGCGCTCCGAGCTCACCAAGCCTACGACCGGTTCAAGGTAACACGGAGCTGTGAGCTTACTGTCGGCTCTGTCTCTGTAGCCGGCTTTCCCATTCCAATACCCGCAAGCTCTGCGACACTCAGACACCCCCGATCCTTCTGTGACCCTGCGGGACCTGAGGCCACGCTGACCCCGCGTGGGCTTCGCCCCGGTTTAGCCTCTGGAGCGATGTCCCTCAGCGGAACAGACTTTTAAAAGTCCTGATTTTGTGCACGGTTGCTCCGCCGCTTGCTGGGAGCCGGCCCCTCCCCCCGGGGTCTATCTTCCCGTCGCTTTGGATTCACTTCTCCGCCAGTCCTACCTTTCAGAAAGTGGTTGTTTTTCTGTTTCCAGAATTGCTGTTTTTCTTCTCTTCGAACTGCCGATGGATTTTTCAGGTGTTTGCAATCTTTAGATAAGCTATCTAGCTGATCCCCGGCTAGCTGAAGCAGTCTCAGCTTGCTACTTCTCCGCCATCTTGACTCCTCCCCTACACTCGCCCTTTTTTCATATCCCGAAGTGTTCTCCTCATGGTCTATAGATCAGTCCTGCCATACATATGACCCGAAACATAAGCCGAGTTTTTTTTTCAGACAACTGTCCAAACAGCCCTGGCCTACACACCCTACAAGCTCATGCCCCTGGAGCCAAACCTGACGACTGTGATTGCCCTCTCCAAGGGAATTGTATGTGCCCATTCCAATGGCCACAACCCAACTAAGAGTATAAACCTCCAAAGTCCCTGAGGCCATCCCAATATTGCGGCTTCCCAGGACAAATATGGCAATCTGGGCCCATCTGAGCACCTACTTGCACTCAGACCCTTAGACTGATGTGCCCAGAGGTAAAAAGGAACGAACAGGCCCCTAGGCATCTATCGCATCTATTGCTTTGGTTTCCAGGAATCTCCCCTCAGAGGCCTGGCTTTCAATAACAGCATATGGCTGTTTCTTGACTCACCCATCAGAACAAATCTCATCTACACATGGGAAACTTGCACGATGGAGCTATGTGAAAGCCTCTCTTTAGGAGAACCCTTCAGGGCCCCAGTGAAACCGCTTCATTCCAAGGTATACAGACACAAAATCATATTAGGACACATACAAGGGAGAGTCCATTTCAACTCAGCCTCCTCGGTTGCTCCCCCAGATCCAGCAGATCTAACCTGTTTTCTTGCTTGGAGACAATTGGAATGCGAGGTTGGCTACCCAGCCATCCATCCTTAGAACCCTGCTCAGAATCGTTGTCCTGGAGCCAAACAACAGGTCTCAATTGTCCTGTAGAAGAATCTAGCAGTTGGGAGCTTCTCACAACTCCCATCGTGGGAAAACACCCTTGGCCTCGTGATCCACCCCCCCTTCAAGAAGGGGCCATCAGGGACAGAATGTCCAACCTGAGTGAACTCTGATCCTCGCTTTGACTTCAGATGCACGAGATCTCGATTCAGGTCTGTAGACTGTGCCTGTCATATCCTCACTCAGAAACCTAGGCCTAGCTTGGGTTCTCAGACTTCCGTCCTCAGACTACTGGCCCACAAGCCCTCCAGTTTAGCAATCCAGAACTACAATGCAGCACTCTGCCTGCCCTCCAGAAGAAAAACATTGCCCTCTGGGGCTACCCAGAAACCCCCAATGAGGATCAACCTGCACGCCATTCGGCTGTACCCCAAATATATAGGCTGACCTGGGCACTAATGCCCTTTCTGACACAGCCTGATCCTGGACCTCCGGGCCCCACCCAGACAGCTGGCCGCACACTGAGCACATCGGACCCGCCATGGCCTTACGGCGTCATCTCTTCTCAACCTCGGTTCTCAGGCTTCAGAACCTAGAACTTATCTCCAATCAAAGCCCGGGTTTGAAAATGATGCAGAAATCAGAACTCTTTCCCCATGGCAAGAAACCTTGTGGTTGGCATGTTGTCCAAGGTTCAGTGTCGTTGAAACCAGTGTGGCCCATGAGGCCCCACCCATGCTTGCGGGCCACATTCGTCACAAACACACATTGTGACCCTCAGCCTGAGCCCAGTCCTCAGGTAAGGCCTCTGAGTGGCTGAATGGAGAGACAGCATATTGGGCTTGCCATGCCCCTAGGCCCCAATATTTAACCATAGTTCGTGTTGTCCCTTCACTCTTGCCCAGGGCTCTGATTTGGAATTCCTCTTTTGGTGGGACACCTGAGGTAACAAACCTGAAAGGAGTCCTCGAATCCCACAGATTGATGAAAAACAATTGGGATCGGGCCAAATCCACGGAGAGCAATATTCGTCCATGGCCCATGAGGCCTCCCCAACATTCCATGGCCATCGCTGATAAAAATTCCAGAGACAAAAGTCTGAGCAAGTGCCTCAGACTCGCACTTTCTTCATATCCTGAAGATGTCTTCTCATGGTTTGTAGATCGGGCCTGCCATACCTACGTCCCCAAACATAGGCTGAGTTTGTGTTTTCAGACTTCTGTCCTCAAAGTCCTGGGACACATACCCTCCAGGCTGGGGACCCTGGAGCAACACATTAGGACTGTGCCTACCTAATCCATGGGAATTCTGCACATTCCATTGTCCAAATTCGTACAAATTAGGAGAACCCTCAAAAGTCCCTGAGGCAATCCCAATACTATAGGTCGCCCGGGACAAAAAAGTGCAGTCTGACAACAGCTGAGCATCTAGCTCCACTCATACCCAAGATGGATGTCCCCAGAGAAGAAGATTGAACGAGACAGGACCCTAGGCCAAAATCTAATCCATTGCTTTGGTTTAGAGGCATGTCTCCTCAAAACCCTGGATTACAATACCAGCATTGTAGTTTTCCTGAGGCACCCTTCAGAACCAAACACGTCTCCACAAGGAAACTTGTGCATGGGAGCTATGTCAAAAGCTTAGGAGAATACTTCAGGGTCCCGGTGCCACCGCCCCATTCCAAGGCCCTCATGGACACAAACACACATTAGACCCATCCTCAGGAAAGTCCATTTCAACTCAGCCACCCCGGTTGCTCCCGCAGAGCCATCAGATCTAAACTGTCTTGTCGCTAGGAGAATTTTGGAATGCGAGGCGGGCTTCCCAGGCATCCATCCTCAAACGTTGGTCTGGACTCATCCATATGGGATGTACTGGCACTGTGCAAAAGGTCTCAATTGTCCCACAGAAGGAATCCTTGGAGGGGGCATCCCACCACACCCAACGTGGGAAAAACTCCGCCCACCCAGACAGCTGGCCGCACACTGAGCACATCGGACCCGCCATGGCCTTAGGTCGTCATCTCTTCTCAAACTCGGTTTTCAGGCTTCAGAACCTAGACCTTATCTCCAATCACGGCCCGGGTTTGAAAATGATGCAGAAATCAGAACTCTTTCCCCATGGCAAGAAACTTTGTGGTTGGCATGTTGTCCAAGAATCAGTGTAGTTGAAACAAGTGTGGCCCAAGAGGCCCCGCCCATGCTTGCAGGACACATTGGTCACAAACACACATTGTGACCCTCAGCCACTACCCAGTCCTCAGCTAAGGCTTCTCAGTGGCTGGATGGAGACCCGTAGACTGATGTCCCCAGAGGTAAAAAGGAACGAACAGGCCCCTAGGCACATATCTCCAATCAGGGCCCGGGTTTGAAAATGATGCAGAAATCAGAACGCTTTCCCCATGGCAAGAAACCTTGTGTTTGGCATGTTGTCCAAGGTTCAGTATACTTGAAACCAGTGTGGCACATGAGGCCCCGCCCATGCTTGCGGGCCACATTGGTCACAAACACACATTGTGACCCTCAGCCTGAGCCCAGTCCTCAGGTAAGGCCTCTCAGTGGCTGGATGGAGAGACAGCATATTGGGCTTGCCATGCCCCTAGGCCCCAATTTTTAACCATAGTTCGCGTTGTCCCTTCACTCTTCCCCAGGGCTCTGATTTGGAATTCCTCTTTTGGTCGGACACCTGAGGTAACAAACCTAAAAGGGGTCCTCCCATCCCACAGATTGATGAAAAACAATTGGGATCGGGCCAAGTCCACAGAGAGCATGATTCGTCCATGGCCCATGAGGCCTCGCCAACATTCCACGGCCATCGCTGATTCAAAATCCAGAGACAAAAGCCTGAGCACGCGCCTCAGACTCGCTCATTCTTCATATCCTGAAGAGTTCATCAGATAAGAACCTACACGTCACTCGAAGGCACCCAAAATATAGTGTCTAACCTTGGCCCTAATGCACTGTCTGACAACCTGAGCCCGGACGTCGTGACCAACACCCAGACACCTGGCCGACAAGCCCTCCAATTTGTCAATCCAGAACTACAGTGCAGCACTCTGCCTGCCCTCCAGAAGAAAAATATTGCCGTCTGGGGCTACACAGAAACCCCAAATGAGATTCAACCTGCACGCCATTCGGCTGTACTCCAAATATATAGGTTGACCTGGGCACTAATGCCCTTTCTGAGACAGCCTGTGTCTGGACCTCCTAGCCCCACCCAGACAGCTGGCCACACACTGAGCTCATATGACCTGCCATGGCCTTAGGACTTCATCTCTTCTCAATCTCGGGTTTCATGCTTCAGAACCTAGACATTATCTCCAATCACGGCTCGGGTTTGAACATGATGCAGAAATCAGAACGCTTTCCCCATGACAAGAAACCTTGTGGTTGGCATGTTGACCAAGGTTCAGTGTACTTGAAACCAGTGTGGCCCATGAGGCCCCGCCCATGCTTGCGGGCCACATTGGTCACAAACACACATTGTGACCCTCAGCCTGAGCCCAGTCCTCAGGTAAGGCCTCTCAGTGGCTGGATGGAGAGACAGCATATTGGGCTTGCCATGCCCCTAGGTCCCCATTTTTAACCATAATTCGGGTTGTCCCTTCACTCTTCCCCAGCGCTCTGCTTTGGAATTCCTCTTTTGGTGGGACCCCTGAGGTAACAAACCTGAAAGGAGTCCTCCCATCCCACAGATTGACGAAAAACAATTGGGATCGGGCCAAATCCACATACAGCAAGATTCGTCCATGGACAATGAGGCCTCCCCAACATTCCACGGCCATCGCTGATACAAAATCCATATTCAAAAGACTGAGAAGGTACCTCAGACTCGCTCATTCTTCATATCCTGAAGAGTTCTTCAGATAAGAACCTACACGTCACTCGAAGGCACCCAAAATATATAGTCTAACCTGGGCACTAATGCACTGTCTGACAACCTGAGCCCGATCCTCGTGACCAACACCCAGACAGCTGACCGCACCCTGAGCACATCAGACTCGCCATGGCCTTAGGTCATCATCTCTTCCCTACCTCAGTTTTCAGGCTTCAGAACCTAGACCTTATCTCCATTCACTGTCCAGGGGTGACTGTGATGCAGAAATCAGAACTCTTCCTTACCCATGGCAAGAAACCATATTGTTGGCATGTTGTCCAACGTTCAGTGTAGGACAGAAACCAGCTTTCACCCTGACGCCCGCCCATTCTTTAGTGCGACGAGGGCATAAACACGCATTGTGACCCTCAGCGTGAGTTCTGTCCTCTAGTACGTCCTCTCAGTGGCTGGACCATTAGATGTCATAATGGGCTTGACATGTCCCTAGGCCCCAATTTTTAACCAGATTTCTGGTTGTCCAGTCGCCCCTCCCCAGTGCTCTACTCTGGAATCCCTCATTTGCTGGGACACCTGAGGTTGAAAAACAAAAACAAAACAAATCAATAACAACAGAACAACGGACTTCTTCCATCCCACAGAATGACCCCAAACTCTTTGGACGGGGCCAAACCCCTGTAGAGTAAGACTCGTCCATTTCCCATGAAGTCACCCGGAAATTTCACGACCATGAGTGACACGATAACCAGAGATAAAAACTTGAGCAAGAGCCTCACACTCGCCCTTTTTTCATATCCCGAAGAGTTCTCCTCATGGTCTGTAGATCAGTCCTGCCATACCTATGACCCGAAACATAAGCCGAGTTTGTGTTTTCACACAACTGTCCAAACAGCCCTGGCCTACACACCCTACAGGCTCAGGCCCCTGGAGCCAAACCTGACGACTGTTCTTGCCCTCGCCAAAGGAATTGAGTGTGTCCATTCCAATGGCCACAACCCAACTAAGAGGATAAACCTCCAAAGTCCCTGAGGCCATCCCAATATTTGTGGTTTCCCAGGACAAACAGGGGCAATCTGGCCCATCTGAGCACCTACCGGCACTCAGACCTTTAGACTGATGTCCCCAGAGGTAAAAAGGAACGAACAGGCCCCTAGGCACATATCCGATCCATTGCTTTGGTTTCCAGGCATCTCTCCTCAGAGGCCTGGATTTCAATAACAGCATATGGCTGTTTCTTGACTCACCCATCAGAACAAATCTCATCTACACATGGGAAACTTGCACGATGGAGCTGTGTAAAAGCTTCTCTTTAGGATAACCCTTCAGGGCCCCAGTGTCACCGCTTCATTCCAAGGTCTCTATAGACACGAAATCATTTTAGGATACATCCACGGGAGAGTCCATTTCAAGTCGCCTCCTGGGTGGCTCCTCCAGATCCAGCAGATCTAACCTGTCTTGTTGCTTGCAGACAATTGGAATGCGAGATGGGCTACCCAGCCATCCATCCTTAGAAGCCTGCTCGGAATCGTTGTCCTGGAGCCAACCAACAGGTCTCAATTGTCCTGTAGAAGAATCTTTGCAGTTCGGAGCTTCTCACAACTCCCATCGTGGGAAAACCCCCATGGCCTCGTGATCCAGCCCCCTTCAAGAAGGGGCCATCAGGGACAGAATGTCCAACCTGAGCGATCGTCTGATCCTCGCCCTGACTTCAGATGCACGAGATCTCGATTCAGGTCTCACCCAGAAACCTAGGCCTAGCTTGGGTTATCAGACTTCCATTCTCAGACTACTGGCCCACAAGCCCTCCAGTTTGGCAATCCAGAACTACAATGCAGCACTCTGCCTGCCCTCCAGAAGAAAAACATTGCCCTCTGGGGCTACCCAGAAACACCAAATGAGGATCAACCTGCACGCCATTCGGCTGTACTCCAAATATATAGGCTGACTTGGGCACTAATACCCTTTCTGACACAGCCTGAGTCTGGACCTCCTGGCCCCACCCAGACAGCTGGCCGCACACTGAGCACATCGGACCCGCCATGGCCTTAGGTCGTCATTCTTCTCAATCTCGGTTTACTGGCTTCAGAACCTAAACCTTATCTCCAATCACGGCCCGGGGTTGAAAATGATGCAGAAATCAGAACTCTTTCCCCATGGCAAGAAACCTTGTGGTTGGCATGTTGTCTAAGTTTCAGTGAACTTGAAACCAGTGTGAATATGAGGCCCAGCCCATGCTTGCGGGCCACTTTGGTCACAAACACACATTGTGACCCTCAGCCTGAGCCCAGTCCTCAGGTAAGGCCTCTCAGTGGCTGGATGGAGGGACAGCATATTGGGCTTGCCATGCCCCTAGGCCCCATTTTTTAGCCATAGTTCGGGTTGTCCCTTCACTCTTCCCCAGGGCTCTGCTTTGGAATTCCTCTTTTGGTGGGACACCTGAGGTAACAAACCTGAAAGGAGTCCTCCCATCCCACAGATTGATGAAAAAAAATTGGGATCGGCCAAATCCACAGAAAGCAAGATTCGTCCATGGCCCATGAGGCCTCCCCAACATTCCACGGCCATCGCTTTAAAGAATCCAGAGACAAAAGCCTGAGCACGCGCCTCAGACTCGCTCATTCTTCATATCCTGAAGTGTTCTTCAGATAAGAACCTACACGGCACTCGAATCCACCCAAAATATATAGTCTAACCTGGGCACTAATGCACTGTCTGACAACCTGAGCCCGGACCTCGTGACCAACACCCAGACTTCTGACCGCACACTGAGCACATCAGACCCGCCATTGCCATAGGTCATCATCTCTTCCCTACCTTAGTTTTCAGGATTCAGAACCTAGACCTTATTTCTAATCACTACCGAGGGATGACTGTGATGCAGATATCAGAACTCTTCCTTACCCATGGCTAGAAACCTTGTGGTTGGCATGTTGTCCATCGTTCAGTGTAGGAAAAACCAGCATTCACCCTGAGGCCCCGCTATTCTTGAGTGCGACGAAGGCATAAACACGCATTGTGACCCTCAGCGTGAGTCCTGTCCTCTAGTACGTCTTCTCAGTGGCTGGAACATTAGATGTCATAATGGGCTTGACATGTCCCTAGGCCCCAATTTTTAACCAGATTTCTGGTTGTCCAGTCGCCCCTCCCAGGGATCTACTCTGGAATCCCTCATTTGCTGGGACACCTGAGGTTGAAAAACAAAACAAAACAAATCAACCACAATAGAACAACGGACTTCTTCCATCTACCAGATTGACCCCAAACTCTTTGAACGGGGCCAAACCCCCAGAGAGTAAGACTCGTCCATTACCCATGAAGTCACCCGGAAATTTCGCGACCATGAGTGACACGATATCCAGAGACAAAAATTTGAGCAAGAGCCTCACACTCGCCCTTTTTTCATATCCCGAAGAGTTCTCCTCATGGTCTGTAGATCTGTCCTGCCATACCTATGACCCGAAACATAAGCCGAGTTTGTGTTTTCAGACAACTGTCCAAACAACCGTGGCCTACACATCCTACAGGCTCAGGCCCCTGTAGCCAAACCTGACGACAGTGCTTGCCCTCTCCAAGGGAATTGTATGTGACCATTCCAATGGCCACAACCCTACTAAGAGGATAAACCTCCAAAGTCCCTGAGGCCATCCAAATATTTGTGGCTTCCCGGGACAAACAGGGGCAATCTGGGCCCATCTGAGCACCTACCTCCACTCAGACCCGTAGCCTGATGTCCCCAGATGTAAAAAGTAACGAACAGACACCTAGGCACCTATCGGATACATTGGTTTGGCTTCCAGGCATCTCTCCTCAGAGGCCTGGATTTCAATAACAGCATATGCCTGTTTCTTGACTCACCCATCAGAACAAATCTCATCTACACATGGGAAACTTGCATGATGGAGCTGTGTGAATGCCCCTCTTTAAGAGAACCCTTCAGGGACCCAGTGCCACCGCTTCATTCCAAGGTCTCCATAGACACAAAATCATATTAGGACACATCCACGGGCGAGTCTATTTCAAATCAGCCTTCTCGGTTACTCCCCCAGGTCCAGCAGATCTAACCTGTCTTGTGCTTGGAGACAATTGGAATGCGAGGTGGGCTACCCAGACATCCATCCTTAGAACCCTGCTCGGAATCGTTGTCCTGGAGCCAACCAATAGGTCTCAATTGTCCTGCATAAGAATCTTTGCAGTTGGGAGCTTCTCAAAACTCCCATCATGGAAAAACCCCCATGGTCTCGTGATCCACCATCCCTTCAAGAAGGGGCATGAGGGACAGAATGTCCAACCTGAGCGATCGTCTGATCCTCGCCTTGACTTCAGACGCAGGAGATGGCGATTCAGGTCTGTAGATTGTGCCTGCCATATCCTCACCCAGAAACCTAGGCCTAGCTTGGGTTCTCAGACTTCCGTCCTCAGACTACTGGCCCAGAAGCCCTCCAGTTTGGCAATATAGAAATGCAATTCAGCACTCTGCCTACCGTCCAGAAGAAAAACATTGCCCTTTGGGGCTACCCAGAAACCCCCAATGTGGATCAACCAGCTGCACCCCAAATGTATAGGCTGACTTGGGCACTAATGCCCATTCTGACAAGGCTGAGCCTGGAATTCCTGGTCCCACTCAGACAGCTGGCCGCACACTGAGCACATCGGATCCGCCATGGCCTTAGGTCGTCATCTCTTCTCAACTTCGGTTCATGCTTCAGAACCTAGACCTTATCTCCAATCACTGCCCCGGGGTGACTGTGATGAAGAAATCTGAACTCTTCCTTACCCATGGCAAGAAACCTTGTGTTTGGCATGTTGTCCTACGTTCAGTGTAGGAGAAACCAGCATTCACCCTAGGGCCCCGCCCATTCTTGTGTGCGAAGGGGGCATAAACACGCATTGTGACCCTCAGCGTGAGTCCTGTCGTCTAGTACGTCCTCTCAGTGGCTGGACCATTAGATGTCATAATGGGCTTGACATGTCCCTAGGCCCCAATTTTTAACCAGATTTCTGGTTGTCCAGTCGCCCCTCCCCAGGGCTCTACTCTGGAATCCCTCATTTGGTGGGGGACACCTGAGGTTGAAAAACAAAACAAAACAGAACAACGGATTTCTTCCATCCCACAGAATGACCCCAAAACTCTTTGGACGGGGCCAAACCCCCAGAGAGTAAGACTCGTCCATTTCCCATGAAGTCACCCGGAAATTTCCCGACCATGAGTGACAAGATATCCAGAGACAAAAAATTGAGCAAGAGCCTCACACTCGCCCTTTTTTATATCCCGAGGACTTCCTCTCATCGTCTGTAGATCAGTCCTGCCATACCTATGACCCGAAACATAAGCCGAGTTGGTGTTTTCAGACAACTGTCCAAACAGCCGTGGCCTACACATCCTACAGGCTCAGGCCGCTGTCGCCAAACCTGACGACTGTGCTTGCCCTCTCCAAGGGAATTGTATGTGCCCATTCCAATGGCCCCAACTCTACTAATAGGTTAAACCTCCAAACTCCCTGAGGCCATCGCAATATTTGTGGCTTCCCAGGACAAACAGGGGCAATCTGGGCCCATCTGAGTACATACTGGCACTCAGACCCGTAGACTGATGGCCCCAGAGGTAAGAAGGAACGAACAGGCACCTAGGCACCTATCGGATCCATTGCTTTGACTTCCAGGAATCTCTCCTCAGAGGCCTGGATTTCAATAACAGCATATGCCTGTTTCTTGACTCACCCATCAGAACAAATCTCATCTCCACATGGGAAACTTGCACGATGGAGCAGTGTGAAAGCCTCTCTTTAGGAGAACCCTAAGGGCCCCAGTGCCACCGCTTCATTCCAAGGTCTCCATAGACGCAAAATCATATTAGGACACATCCACAGGAGAGTCCATTTCAACTCAGCCTCCTCGGTTGCTCCCCCAGATCCAGCATATCTAACCTGTCTTGTTGCGTGGAGACAATTGGAATGTGAGGTGGGCAACCCAGCCATCCATTCTTAGAACCCTGCTTGGAATCGTTGTCCTGGAGCCACCAACAAGTCTCAATTGTCCTGCAGAAGAATCTTTGCAGTTGGGAGTTTTTCACATCTCCCATCGTTGGAAAACACCCATGGCCTCGTAATCTACCCCCCCTTCAAGAAGGGGCATCAGGGACAGAATGTCCAACCTAGGCCTAGCTTGGGTTCTCAGACTTCCGTCCTCAGACTACTGGCCCACAAGCTGTCCAGTTTGGCAATTCAGACTACAATGCAGCACTCTGCCTGCACTCCAGAAGAAAGACATTGCCCTCTGTGGCTACCCAGAAACCCCAAATGAGGATCAACCTTCACGCCATTCTGCTACACCCCAAATATATAGTCTGACCTGGGCACTAATGCCCTTTCTGACACAGCCTGAGCCTGGACATCCTAGCCCCACACAGACAGCTGGCCGCACGCTGAGCACATCGGAACCGCCATGGTCTTAGGTCGTCATCTCTTCTCAACCTCGGTTTTCAGGCTTCAGAACCTAGACCTTATCTCCAATCACGGCCCGGGTTTGAAAATGATGCAGAAATCCGAACTCTTTCCCCATGGCTAGAAACCTTGTGGTTGGCATGTTGTCCAAGGTTCAGTGTAGTTGAAACCAGTGTGGCCCATGAGGCCCCGACCATGCTTGCGGGCCTCATTGGTCACAATTACACCTTGTTACCCTCAGCCTGAGCCCAGTCCTCAGGTAAGGCCTCTCAGTGGCTGGATGGAGAGACAGCATATTGGGCTTGCCATGCCCCTAGGCCCCAATTTTTAACCGTAGTTCCGGTTGTCCCTTCACTCTTCCACAGGGCTCTGCTTTGGAATTCCTCTTTTGGTGGGACACCTGAGGTAACAAACCTGAAAGGAGTCCTCCCATCCCACAGATTGACGAAAAACAATTGGGATCGGGCCAAATCCACAGAGAGCAAGATTCGTCCATGGCCCCTGAGGCCACCCCAACATTCCACGGCCATCGCTGATACAAAATCCAGAGACAAAGCTTGAGCACGCGCCTCAGACTCGCTCATTCTTAATATCCTGTAGAGTTCTTCAGATAAGAACATACACGGCACTCGAATGTACCCAAAATATATAGTCTAACCTGGGCACTAATGCACTGACAACCTGAGCCTGGACCTCGTGACCAACACCCAGACTTCTGACCGCACACTGAGCACATCAGACCCGCCATGGCCTTAGGTCATCATCTCTTCCCTACCTTAATTTTCAGGCTTCAGAAACTAGACCTTATCTCCAATCACTGCCCAGGTGTGACTGGGATGCAGAAATCAGAACTCTTCCTTACCCATGGCAAGAAACCTTTTGGTTGGCATGATGACCAATGTTCAGTGTAGGAGAAACCAGCATTCAGCCTGAGGTCCGGCCCATTCTTGAGTGCGATGAGGGCATAAACACGCTTGTGTCCCTCAGCGTGAGTCCAGTCCTCTAGTAGATCCTCTCAGTGGCTGGACCATTGGATGTCATAATGGGCTTGACATGTCCCTAGGCCCAAATTTTTAACCAGATTTCTGGTTGTGCATTCGCCCCTCCCCAGTGCTCTACTCTGGAATCCCTCATTTGGTGGGACACCTGAGGTTGAAAAACAAAACAAAACAAATCAACCACAACAGAGCAACGGGCTTCTTCCATCCGACAGAATAACCCCAAACTCTTTGGACTGGGCCAAACCCCCAGAGAGTAAGACTCGTCCATTTCCCATGAAGTCACCCGGAAATTTCACGACCATGAGTGACACGATATCCAGAGACAAAAACTTGAGCAAGAGCCTCACACTCGCCCTATTTTCATATCCCGAAGAGTTCTCCTCATGGTCTGTAGATCAGTCCTGCCATACCTATGACCCGAAACATAAGCCGAGTTTGTGTTTTCAGACTACTGTCCAAACAACCGTCTCCTACACATCCTACAGGCTCAGGCCCCTGGAGCCAAACCTGACGACTGTGCTTGCCCTCTCCAAGGGAATTGTATGTGACCATTCCAATGGCCACAACCCTTCTAAGAGGATAAACCTCCAAAGTCCCTGAGGCCATCCCAATATTTGTGGCTTCCCAGGACAAACAGGGGCAATCTGGGCCCATCTGAGCACCTACCTCCACTCAGACCCGTAGCCTGATGTCCCCAGATGTAAAAAGTAACGAACAGACACCTAGGCACCTATCGGATACATTGGTTTGGCTTCCAGGCATCTCTCCTCAGAGGCCTGGATTTCAATAACAGCATATGCCTGTTTCTTGACTCACCCATCAGAACAAATCTCATCTACACATGGGAAACTTGCATGATGGAGCTGTGTGAATGCCCCTCTTTAAGAGAACCCTTCAGGGACCCAGTGCCACCGCTTCATTCCAAGGTCTCCATAGACACAAAATCATATTAGGACACATCCACGGGCGAGTCTATTTCAAATCAGCCTTCTCGGTTACTCCCCCAGGTCCAGCAGATCTAACCTGTCTTGTGCTTGGAGACAATTGGAATGCGAGGTGGGCTACCCAGACATCCATCCTTAGAACCCTGCTCGGAATCGTTGTCCTGGAGCCAACCAATAGGTCTCAATTGTCCTGCATAAGAATCTTTGCAGTTGGGAGCTTCTCAAAACTCCCATCATGGAAAAACCCCCATGGTCTCGTGATCCACCATCCCTTCAAGAAGGGGCATGAGGGACAGAATGTCCAACCTGAGCGATCGTCTGATCCTCGCCTTGACTTCAGACGCAGGAGATGGCGATTCAGGTCTGTAGATTGTGCCTGCCATATCCTCACCCAGAAACCTAGGCCTAGCTTGGGTTCTCAGACTTCCGTCCTCAGACTACTGGCCCAGAAGCCCTCCAGTTTGGCAATATAGAAATGCAATTCAGCACTCTGCCTACCGTCCAGAAGAAAAACATTGCCCTTTGGGGCTACCCAGAAACCCCCAATGTGGATCAACCAGCTGCACCCCAAATGTATAGGCTGACTTGGGCACTAATGCCCATTCTGACAAGGCTGAGCCTGGAATTCCTGGTCCCACTCAGACAGCTGGCCGCACACTGAGCACATCGGATCCGCCATGGCCTTAGGTCGTCATCTCTTCTCAACTTCGGTTCATGCTTCAGAACCTAGACCTTATCTCCAATCACTGCCCCGGGGTGACTGTGATGAAGAAATCTGAACTCTTCCTTACCCATGGCAAGAAACCTTGTGTTTGGCATGTTGTCCTACGTTCAGTGTAGGAGAAACCAGCATTCACCCTAGGGCCCCGCCCATTCTTGTGTGCGAAGGGGGCATAAACACGCATTGTGACCCTCAGCGTGAGTCCTGTCGTCTAGTACGTCCTCTCAGTGGCTGGACCATTAGATGTCATAATGGGCTTGACATGTCCCTAGGCCCCAATTTTTAACCAGATTTCTGGTTGTCCAGTCGCCCCTCCCCAGGGCTCTACTCTGGAATCCCTCATTTGGTGGGACACCTGAGGTTGAAAAACAAAACAAAACAGAACAACGGATTTCTTCCATCCCACAGAATGACCCCAAACTCTTTGGACGGGGCCAAACCCCCAGAGAGTAAGACTCGTCCATTTCCCATGAAGTCACCCGGAAATTTCCCGACCATGAGTGACAAGATATCCAGAGACAAAAAATTGAGCAAGAGCCTCACACTCGCCCTTTTTTATATCCCGAGGACTTCCTCTCATCGTCTGTAGATCAGTCCTGCCATACCTATGACCCGAAACATAAGCCGAGTTGGTGTTTTCAGACAACTGTCCAAACAGCCGTGGCCTACACATCCTACAGGCTCAGGCCGCTGTCGCCAAACCTGACGACTGTGCTTGCCCTCTCCAAGGGAATTGTATGTGCCCATTCCAATGGCCCCAACTCTACTAATAGGTTAAACCTCCAAACTCCCTGAGGCCATCGCAATATTTGTGGCTTCCCAGGACAAACAGGGGCAATCTGGGCCCATCTGAGTACATACTGGCACTCAGACCCGTAGACTGATGGCCCCAGAGGTAAGAAGGAACGAACAGGCACCTAGGCACCTATCGGATCCATTGCTTTGACTTCCAGGAATCTCTCCTCAGAGGCCTGGATTTCAATAACAGCATATGCCTGTTTCTTGACTCACCCATCAGAACAAATCTCATCTACACATGGGGAACTTGCACGATGGAGCTGTGTGAACGCCTCTCTTTAGGAGAACCCTTCAGGGCCCCAGTGCCACCGCTTCATTCCAAGGTCTCCATAGACACAAAATCATATTAGGACACATCCACGGGAGAGTCCATTTCAACTCAGCCTCCTCGGTTGCTCCCCCAGATCCAGCAGATCTAACCTGTCTTGTTGCTTGGAGACAATTGGATGCCACGTGGGCTACCCAGCCATCGATCCTTAGAACCCTTCTGGGAATCGTTGTCCTGGAGCCAACCAACAGGTCACAATTGTCCTACAGAAGAATCTTTGCAGCTGGGAGCTTCTCACAACTCCCATCGTGGGAAAACCCCCATGGCATCGTGATCCACCCCCCCCTTCAAGAAGGGGCCATCAGGCACAGAATGTCCAACCTGAGCGATCGTCTGACCCTCGCCCTGACTTCAGATGCACAAGATCTCGATTCAGGTCTGTAGATTTTGCCTGCCATATCCTCACCCAGAAACCTAGGCCTAGCTTGGGTTCTCAGACTTCCGTCCTCAGATTACTGGCCCACAAGCCCTCTAATTTGGCAATCCAGAACTACAATGCAGCACTCTGCCTGCCCTCCAAAAGAAAATCATTGCCCTCTGCGGCTACCCAGTAACCCCAAATGAGGATCAACTGGGAACGCATTTCGGCTGTACCCCAATATAGGCTGACCTGGGCACTAATGCCCTTTCTGACACAGCCTGAGCCCAGCCTGAGCCCAGTTCTCAGGTAAGGCCTCTCAGTGGCTGGATGGAGAGACAGCATATTGGGCTGCCATGCCCTTAGGGCCCAATTTTTAACCATAGTTCGGGTTGTCCCTTCACTCTTCCCCAGGGCTCTGCTTTGGAATTCCTCTTTTGGTGGGACACCTGAGGTAAGAAACCTGAAAGGAGTCCTCCCATCCCACAGATTGACGAAAAACAATTGGGATCAGGCCAAATCCACAGAGAGCAAGAATCGTCCATGGCCCATGAGGCCTCCCCAACATTCCACGGCCATAGCTGATACAAAATCCAGAGACAAAAGCCTGAGCACGCGCCTCAGCCTCGATCATTCTTCATATCCTGAAGTGTTCTTCAGATAAGAACGTACACGACACTCGAATGCACCCAAAATATATAGTCTAACCTGGGCACTAATGCACTGTCTGACAACCTGAGCCTGGACCTCGTGACCAACACCCAGACAGCTGAGCGCACACTGAGCACATCAGACCCGCCATGGCCTTAGGTCATCATCTCTTCCCTACCTCAGTTTTCAGGCTTTAGAACCTAGTCAGTATTTCCAGTCACTGCCCTGCGGTGACTGTGATGCAGAAATCAGAACTCTTCTTTACCCATGGCAAGAAACCTTGTGGTTGGCATGTTGTCCAACGTTCAGTGTAGGAGAAACCAGCATTCAGCCTGAGGTCCGGCCCATTCTTGAGTGCGATGAGGGCATAAACACGCTTGTGTCCCTCAGCGTGAGTCCAGTCCTCTAGTAGATCCTCTCAGTGGCTGGAACATTGGATGTCATAATGGGCTTGACATGTCCCTAGGAACCAATTTTTAACCAGATTTCTGGTTGTGCATTCGCCCCTCCCCAGGGCTCTACTCTGGAATCCCTCATTTGGTGGGACACCTGAGGTTGAAAAACAAACAAAACAAATCAACGACAACAGAGCAACGGGCTTCTTCCATCCCACAGAATGACCCCAAACTCTTTGGACGGGGCCAAACCCCCAGAGAGTAAGACTCGTCCATTTCCCATGAAGTCACCCGGAAATTTCACGACCATGAGTGACACGATATCCAGAGACAAAAACTTGAGCAAGAGCCTCACACTCACCCTATTTTTATATCCCGAAGAGTTCTCCTCATGGTCTGTAGATCAGTCCTGCCATACCTATGACCCGAAACATAAGCCGAGTTTGTGTTTTCAGACTACTGTCCAAACAACCGTGGCCTACATATCCTACAGGCTCAGGCCCCTGGAGCCAAACCTGACGACTGTGCTTGCCCTCTCCAAGGGAATTGTATGTGCCCATTCGAATGCCACAACCCTACTAATAGGATAAACCTCCAAAGTCCCTGAGGCCATCGCAATATTTGTGGCTTCCCAGGACAAACAGGGGCAATCTGGGCCCATCTGAGCACATACTGGCACTCAGACCCGTAGACTGATGGCCCCAGAGGTAAGAAGGAACGAACAGGCACCTAGGCACCTATCGGATCCATTGCTTTGACTTCCAGGCATCTCTCCTCAGAGGCCTGGATTTCAATAACAGCATATGCCTGTTTCTTGACTCACCCATCAGAACAAATCTCATCTACACATGGGAAACTTGCACGATGGAGTTGTGTGAAAGCCTCTCTTTAGGAGAACCCTTCAGGGCCGCAGTGCCACCGCTTCATTCCAAGGTCTCCATAGACAGAAAATCATTTTAGGACACATCCACGGGAGAGTCCATTTGAACTCAGTCTCCTCGGTTGCTCCCCCAGATCCAGCAGATCTTACCTGTTTTGTTGCTTGGAGACAATTGGAATGCGAGGTGTGCTACCCAGTCATCAATCCTTAGAACCCTGCTCGGTATCATTGTCCCGGATCCAACCAAAAGGTCTCAATTGTCCTGCAGAAGAATCATTGCAGTTGGGAGCCTCTCACAACTCCCATCGTGGGAAAATACCCATGGCCTGTTGATCCACCCCCCCTTCAAGTAGGGGCCATCAGGGACAGATTGTCCAACGTGACCGATCGTCTGATCCTCGCCCTGACTTCAGATGCACGAGATCTCGATTCAGATCTGTAGATTGTGCCTGCCACACATTCACCCAGAATCCTAGGCCTAGCTTGGGTTCTCAGACTTCCGTCCTCAGACTACTGGCCCACAAGCTCTCCATTTTGGCAATCCAGACTACAATGCAGCACTCTGCCTGCCCTCCAGAAGAAAAACATTGCCCTCGGGGGCTACCCAGAAACCCCAAAAGAGGATCATCCTGCACGCCATTCAGCTGTACCCCAAATATATAGGCTGACCTGGGCACTAATGCCCTTTCTGACACAGACTGAGCCTGGACCTCCTGGCCCCACCCAGACAGCTGGCCGCACACTGAGCACATCGGACCCGCCATGGCCTTAGGACGTCATCTCTTCTCAATCTCGGTTTTCAGGCTGCAGAACCTTGAGCTTATCTCCAATCATGGCCCGGGTTTGAAAATGATGCAGAAACAGAATTCTTTCCCAATGGCAAGAAACCTTTTGGTGGCATGTTTTCCAAGGTTCAGTGTAGTTGAAACCAGCGTGGCCCATGAAGCCCCGCCCATGCTTGCGGGCCACATTGGTAACAAACACACATTGTGACCCTCAAACTGAGACCAGTCCTCAGGTAAGGCCTCTCAGTGGCCAGATGGAGAGACAGCATATTGAGCTTGCCATGCCCCAAGGCCCCAATTTTTAAACCATATTTTGGGTTGTCCCTTCAATCTTCCCCAGGGCTCTGCATTGGAATTCCTCTTTTGGTGGGACACCTGAGTTAACAAACCTGAAAGGAGTCCTCCCATCCCACAGATTGACGAAAAACAATTGGGATCAGGCCAAATCCACAGAGAGCAAGATTCGTCCATGGCCCATGAGGCCTCCCCAACATTGCATGGCCATCGCTGATACAAAATCCAGAGACAAAAAACTGAGCACGTGCCTCACTCGCTCATTCTTCATATCCTGAAGAGTTCTTCAGATAAGAACCTACACGGCACTCGAATGCACCCAAAATATATAGTCTAACCTGGGCACTAATGCACTGTCTGACAACCTGAGGCCGGACCTCGTGACCAACACCCAGACAGCTGACCGCACACTGAGCACATCAGACCCGCCATGGCCTTAGGTCATCATCTCTTCCCTACCTCAGTTTTCAGGCTTCAGAACCCTGAACTTATCTCCAACCACTGCCCAGGTGTGACTGTGATGCAGAAATCAGAACTCTTCCTTACCCATGGCAAGAAACCTTGTGGTTGGCATGTTGTCCAACGTTCAGTGTAGGAGAAACCAGCATTCACCCTGAGGCCCCGCCCATTCTTGAGTGCTACGAGGGCATAAAAACGCTTTGTGAACCTCAGCGTGAGTCCTGTCCTCTAGTACGTCCTCTCAGTGGCTGGAAGATTAGATGTCATAATGAGCTTGACATGTCCCTAGGCCCCAATTTTTAACCAGATTTCTGGTTGTCCATTCGCGCCTCCCGAGGGCTCTACTCTGGAATCCCTCATTTGGTGGGACACCTGAGGTTGAAAAACAAAACAAAACGAATCATCAACAACAGAACAACGGACTTCTTCCATCCCACAGAATGACCCCAAACTCTTTGGACGGGGCAAAACCCCAGAGAGTAAGACTCGTCCATGTCCCATGAAGTAACCCGGAAATTTCACGACCATGACTGACACGATATCCAGAGACAAAATCTTAAGCAAGAGCCTCACACTCGCCCTTTTTTCATATCCTGAAGAGTTCTCCTCATGGTCTGTAGATCAGTCCTGCCATAACAAAGACCCGAAACATAAGCCGAGTTTGTGTTTTCAGACAACTGTCCAAACAGAACTGGCCTACACACCCCACAGGCTCAGGCCCCTGGAGTCAAACCTGACGAATGTGCTTGCCCTCTCCAATGGAATTGTATGTGCCCATTCCAATGGCCACAATCATATTAAAGAATAAACCTCCAAAGTTCCTGAGGCCATCCCAATATTTGTGGCTTCCCTGGACAAACAGGGGCAATCTGGGCCCATCTGAGCACGTACCTGCACTCAGACCCGTAGACTGATGTCCCCACAGGTAAAAAGGAATAGACAGGCCCCTACGCATCAATCGGATCCATTGCTTTGGTTTCCAGGCATCTCTCCTCAGAGGCCTGGATTTCAATTACAGCATATGGCTTTTTCTTGACTCACCCATCAAAACAAATCTCATCTACACATGGGAAACTTGCACGATGGAGCTGTGTGAAAGCCTCTCTTTAGGAGAACCCTTCAGGGCCCCAGTGCCACCGCTTCATTCCAAGGTCTCCATAGACACAAAATCATATTAGCACACATCCACGGGAGAGTCCATTTCAACTCAGCCTCGTCGGTTGCTCCCCCAGATCCAGCAGATCTTACCTGTTTTGTTGCTTGGAGACAATTGGAATGCGAGGTGGGTACCAAGCCATCAATCTTTAGAACCCTGCTCGGAATCGTTGTCCTGGAGCCAACCAACAGGCCTCAATTGACCTGCAGAAGAATCTTTGCAGTTGGGAGCATCTCACAACTCCCATCGTGGGAAAAACCCCATGGCCTCGTGATCAACCCCCCCTTTAAGAAGGGGCAATCAGGGACAGAATGTCCAACCTGAGCGATCGTCTGATCCTCGCCATGACTTCAGATGCATGAGATCTCGATTCAGGTCTGTAGACTGTGCCTGTCATATCCTCACTCAGAAACCTAGGCCTAGCTTGGGTTCTCAGACTTCCGTCCTCAGACTACTGGCCCACAAGCCCTCCAGTTTGACAATCCAGAACTGTAATGCAGCACTCTGCCTGCCCTCCAGAAGAAAAACATTGCCCTCTGGGGCTACCCTGAAACCCCCAATGAGGATCAACCTGAACGGCATTCGGATTTACCCGAAATATGTAGGCTGATCTGGGCACTAATGCCCTTTCTGACACAGCCTGAGCCTGGACCTCCGGGCCCCACCCATACAGCTGCCCGCACACTGAGCACATCGGACCCGTCATGGCCTTAGGTCGTCATCTCTTCTCAAACTCGGTTTTCAGGCTTCAGAACCTAGACCTTATCTCCAATCACGGCCCGGGTTTGAAAATGATGCAGAAATCAGAACTCTTTCCCCATGGCAAGAAACCTTGTGGTTGGCAAGTTGTCCAAGGTTCAGTGTAGTTGAAACCAGTGTGGCCCATGAGGCCCCGCCCATGCTTGCAGGCCACATTGGTCACAAACACACATTGTGACCCTCAGCCTGAGCCCAGTTCTCAGGTAAGGTCTCTCAGTGGCTGGATAGAGATATAACATACTGGGCTTGCCATGCCCCTAGGCCCTTATTTTTATTCAGAGTTTGGGTTGTCCCTTCATTCTTCCCCAGGGCTCTGCTTTGGAATTCCTCTTTTGGTAGGACAGCAGAGGTAACAAACCTGAAAGGAGTCCTCCCATCCCAAGGATTGACGAAAAACAATTGGGATCGGGCCAAATCCACAGAGAGCAAGAATCGTGCATGGCCCATGAGGCCTTCCCAACATTCCATGGCCATCGCTGATACAAAATCCAGAGACAAAAGCCTGAGCTCGCGCCGCAGACTCGCTCATTCTTCATATCCTGAAGAGTTCTTCAGATAAGAACATACACGGCACTCGAATGCACCCAAAATATATAGTCTAACCTGGGCACTAATGTACAGTCTAACAACCTGAGCCCGGACCTCGTGACCAACACCCAGACAGCTGACCGCACACTGAGCACATCAGACCTGCCATGGCCTTAGGTCATCTTCTCTTCCCTACCTCAGTTTTCAGGCTTCAGAATCTAGACCTTATCTCCATTCACTGGCCAGGGTTGACTGTGATGCAGAAATCAGAACTCTTCCTTACCCATGGCAAGAAACATTGTGGTCGGCATGTTGTCCAACGTTCAGTGTAGGACAGAAACCAGCTTTCACCCTGACGCCCCGCCCATTCTTGAGTGCGACGAGGGCATAACACGCATTGTGACCCTCAGCGTGAGTCCTGTCCTCTAGTACGTCCTCTCAGTGGCTGGACCATTAGATGTCATAATGGGCTTGACATGTCCCTAGGCCCCAATTTTTAACCAGTTTCTGGTTGTCCAGTCGCCCCTCCCCAGGGCTCTACTCTGGAATCCCTCATTTGGTGGGACACCTGAGGTTGAAAAACAAAACAAAAAAATCATCAACAACAGAACAACGGACTTCTTCCATCCCACAGAATGTCCCCAAACTCTTTGGACGTGGCCAAACCCCCAGAGAGTAAGACTCGTCCATTTCCCATGAAGTCACCTGGAAATTTCACGACCATGAGTGACACGATATCCAGAGACAATAACTTGAACAAGAGCCTCACACTCGCCCTTTGTTCATATCCCGAAATGTTCTCCTCATGGTCTGTAGATCAGTCCTGCCATACCTATGTCCCGAAACATAAGCCGACTTTGTGTTTCAGACAACTGTCCAAACAGCCCTGGCCTACACACCCCACAGGCTCAGGCCCCTGGAGCCAAACCTGACGACTGTGCTTGCCCTCTCCAAGGGAATTGTATGTGCCCATTCCAATGGCCGCAACCCTACTAAAATGATAAACCTCCAAAGTCCCTGAGGCCATCCCAATAGTGGTGGCTTCCCAGGACAAACAGAAGCAATATGAGCCCATCTGAGAACCTACCTGCACTCAGACTTGTAGACTGATATCCCCAGAGGTAAAAAGGAACGAACAGGCCCCTAGGCCCTAATCGGATCCATTGCTTTGGTTTCCAGGCATCTCTTCTCAGAGGCCTGGATTTCAGTACCAGCATATGGCTGTTTCTTGACTCAACCACCAGAACAAATCTCATCTACACATGGGAAACTTGCACGTGGGAGTGATGTCAAAGCCTCTGTTTAGGATAACCCTTCATGGCCCCCGTGACACCGCGTCATTCCAAGGTATCCATAGACAAAAACATATTAGGACCCATCCACAGGAGTGTCCATTTCAACTCAGCGTATTCGGTTGCTCTGCGAGATCCAGCAGATCTAACTTGTCTTGTTGCTAGGAGACAATTGGAATGCGAGGTGGGCTACCCAGCCATCCATCCTTAGAACCCTGCTCAGAATCGTCAGCCTGGAGCCAACCAACAGGTCTCAATTGTCCTGCAGAAGAATCTTTGAAGTTGGGAGCTTCTCACAACTCCCATCGTGAGAAAACACCCATGGCCTCCTTATCCCCCCCCTTCATGAAGTGGCCCTCAGGGACTTAAGGTCCAACCTGAGCGATCTTCTGATCCTCACCATGACTTCAGATGCACGAGATCTCGGTTCAGAACTGTAGATTGTGCCTGCCATGTCCTCACCCAGAACCTAAGCCTAGCTTGTGTCCTCAGACTTCCATCCTCAGACTAATGGCCCACAAGCCCTCCAGTTTTGCAATCCAGAATTATAATGCAGCACTCTGCCTGACCTCCAGAAGAAAAACATTGCCTTATGGGGCTACCCAGAAACCCCAAATGAAGATCAACCTGCACGCCACTTGGCTGTACCCAAAATATATAGGCTGACCTGGGCAATAATGCCCTTTGTGACAGAGGCTGAGCCTGGACCCCCTGGCCCCACCCATACACCTGGCCGCTCACTGAGCACATCGGACCAGCCATTGCCTTAGGTCGTTATCTCTTCCCAGCCTCGCATTTCAGGATTTAGAACCTAGACCTTATCTCCAATCACTGCCCATGTTTGAAAATGATGCAGAAATCAGAACTCTTTCCCGATGGCAAAAAACCTTGTGGTAGGCTAGTTGTATAATGTTCAGTGTAGTGGAAACCAGTGTGTCCAATGTGGCCCCGCCTTTGCTCGCGAGCCACATAGGTGGCAAACACACATTGTGACCCTCAGCCTTAGCCCAGTCCTCTGGTAAGGCCTCTAAGTGGCTGGATGAAGAGACAGCATATTGGGCTTGCCATGCCCATAGGCCCCAATTTTTAACAATAGTTCGGGTTGTCCCTTCACTCTTCCTCAGGACTCTGCTTTGGAACTCCTCTTTTGGTGGGACACCTGAGATAACAACCCTGAAAGGAGTCCTCCATCCAACAGATTGACGAAAAACAATTGGGATCGCGCCAAATCCACAGAGAGCAAGATTCGTCCATGGCCTATGAGGCCTCCTCGACATTCCACGGCCATCTCTGAAAAAAAATCCAGAGACAAAAGCCTGAGCAAGCGCCTCAGACTCGCATTATCTTCATATTCTGAAGATGTCTTCTCATGGTTTGCAGATCGGGCCTGCCATACCTACGTCCCCAAACATAAGCTGAGTTTGTGTTTTCAGACTTCTGTCCTCAAAGTCCTGGGCCACACACCATCCAGGCTGGGGACCCTGGAGACACACATTAGGACTGTGCCTACCCAATCCATGTGAATTCTGCCCATTCCATTGTCCAAAATCGTACAAATTAGGAGAACCCTCCAAAGTCTCTGAGGCCATCCCAATAGTATTGGTCGCCAGGGACAAAAAAGGTCAGTCTGTCACCAGCTGAGCATCAAACTCCACTCATACCCTAGATGGATGTCCCCAGAGAAGAAGATTGAACCAGACAGGACCCTAGGCCAAAATCGGATCCATTGCTTTGGTTTACAGGCATGTCTCCTCAAAACCCTGGATTCCAATACCAGCATTGGTGTTTTCCTGAGACACCCATCAGAACAAACCTCGTCTCCACAAGGAAACTTGTGCATGGGAGCTATGTCAAAAGTTTAGGAGAATACTTCAGGGTCCCGGTGCCACCGCCCCATTCCAAGACCCTCATGGACACAAACACACATTAGACCCATCCTCAGGAAAGTCCATTTCAACTCAGCCACCCCGGTTGCTCCCGCAGAGCCATCAGATCTAAACTGTCTTGTCGCTAGGAGACAATTGGAATGCGAGGCGGGCTTCCCAGGCATCCATCCTTGAACGTTGGTCTGCACTCATCCATATGGGATGTCCTGGAGTTGTCCAACAGGTCTCAATTGTCCCGCAGAAGGAATCCTAGGAGGGGGCATCCCACCACTCCAAACGTGGGAAAACCTCCACGGTCTCGAGATTCGGCTCCCTTTATGAAGGGCCCGTCATGAACAGAAAATCCAAGTTGAGCCAATGTCTGATCCTCGCTCTGACTTCAGATGCATGAGATTTTGCTTCAGATCTTCAGGGGGTTCATGCCGTGCCCTCGCCCTGAAACCCAAGACTAGCTGTCCCTAGGACCCAATTTTAACCAGATTTCTGGTTGTCCAATCGCCTCTCCCCAGGGCTCTATTCTGGAATCCCTCATTTGGTGGGACCCCTGAGTTTGAAAAACAAAACTATACAAAACAACAACAACAATAAACGGATTTCTTCCGTCCCACAGAATGACCCCAAACTCTTTGGATTAGGCCAAACCCGCAGGTAGTAAGAATCGCCCATTTCCCATGAAGTCACCCGGAAATTTCATGACCATGAATGGCATGATATCCAGAGATAAATACTTGAGCAGTAGCCTAACACTCGCCCTTTTTTCATATCCCGAAGAGTTCTCCTCATGGTCTGTAGATCAGTCCTGCCATACCTATGACCCGAAACATAAGCCATGTTTCTGTTTTCAGACAACTGTCCCAACAGCTCTGGCCTACACACCCTACAGGCTCAGGCCCTTGAGGCCAAACATTAAGACTGTGCTTGCCCTCTCCAAGGGCATTGTATGTGCCCATTCCAATGGCCACAACCCTACTAAGAGGATAAACCTCCATAATTCCTGAGGCCATCCCAATATTTGTGCCTTCCCAGGACAAACAGGGGCAATATGAGCCCATCTGAGCACCTACCTGCACTCAGACCCTTGGACTGATATCCCCAGAGGTAATAAGGAACGAACAGGCCCCTAGGCACCTATCGGATCCATTGCTTTGGTTTCGAGGCATCTCTCCTCAGGGGCCTGGATTTCAATAACAGCATATGGCTGTTTCTTGACTCACCGTCAGAACAAATCTCATCTACACATGGGAAACTTGCACGATGGAGCTGTGTGAAAGACTCTCTTTAGGAGAACCCTTCAGGGCCCCAGTGCCACCGCTTCATTACAAGGTCTCCATAGACACAAAATCATATTAGGTCACAACCACGGGAGAGTCGATTTTAACTCAGCCTCCTCGGTTGCTCCCCCAATCCAGCAGATCTGACCTGTCTTGTTGCTTGGAAACAATTGGAATGCGAGGTAGGCTACCCAGCCATCCATCCTTAGAACACTGCTCGGAATCGTTGTCCTGGAGCCAACCAACAGGTCTCAATTGTCCGGCAGAAGAATCTGCATTTGGGACCTTCTCACAACTCCCATCGTCGGAAAACCCCCATGGCCTCGTGATCCCCCCCCTTCAAGAAGGGGCCCTCAGGGACAGAGGGCCCAACCTGAGCGATCGTCTGATCCTCGAACTGACTTCAGATGCACGAGATCTAGATTCAGGACTGTAGATTGTGCCTGCCATATCCTCACCCAGAAACCTAGGCCTAGCTTGGGTTCTCAGACTTCCGTCCTCAGACTACTGACCCACAAGCCCTCCAATTTGGCAATTCAGACCTACAATGCAGCACTCTGCCTGCCCTCCAGAAGAAAAACATTGCCCTCTGGGGCTACCCTGAAACCCCCAATGAGGATCAACCTGCACGCCACTTGGCTGTACCCAAAATATATATGCTTACCTGGGCAATAATGCCCTTTCTGACAGAGCCTGAGCCTGGACCTCTGGCGCCATCCAGACAGCTTGCCGCTCACTGAGCACATCGGACCAGCCATTGCCTTAGGTCGTTATCTCTTCCCAACCTCGGTTTCCAGGATTCCGATCCTAGACCTTATCTCCAATCACTGCCCAGGTTTGAAAATGATGCAGAAATCAGAACTCCTGCCCAATGGCAAGAACCTTGTGGTTGGCTTGTTGTCCAACGTTCAGTGTAGTGGAAACCTGTTTGTCCTATGAGGCCCCGCCATTGCTCGCGGGCCATATAGGTGGCAAACTCACATTGTGACCCACAGCCTTAGCCCAGTTCTCAGGTAAGGCCTCTCAGTGGCTGGATGAAGAGACAGCATATTGGGCTTGCCATGCCCATAGGCCCCAATTTTTAACCATAGTTCGGGTTGTCCCTTCATTCTTCCCCAGGGCTCTGCTTGGAATTCCTCTTTTGGTGGGACACCTGAGGTAACAACCCTGAAAGGAGTCCTCCATCCAACAGATTGATGAGAAACAATTGGGATCGGGCCAAATCCACAGAGAGCAAGATTCGTCCATGGCCCGTGAGGCCTCCTCGACATTCCACGGCCATCGCTGAAACAAAATCCAGAGACAAAACCCTGAGCAAGCGCCTCAGACTCGCATTATCTTCATATCCTGAAGATCTCTTCTCATGGTTTGTACATAGGGCCTGCCATACCTACGTCCCCAAACATAAGCTGAATTTGTGTTTTCAGAATTCTGTCCTCAAAGTCCTGGGCCACACACCATCCAGGCTGGGGACCCTGGAGCCACACATTAGGACTGTGCCTACCCAATCCATGGGAATTCTGCCCATTCCATTGTCCAAAATCGTACAAATTAGGAGAACCCTCCAAAGTCTCTGAGGCCATCCCAATAGTATAGGTCGCCCGGGACAAAAAAGGTCAGTCTGTCACCAGCTGAGCATCTACCTCCACTCATACCCTAGATGGATGTCCCCAGAGAAGAAGATTGAACCAGACAGGACCCTAGGCCAAAATCGGATCCATTGCTTTGGTTTACAGGCATGTCTCCTCAAAACCTGAATTCCAATACCAGCATTGGTGTTTTCCTGAGGCACCCATCAGAACAAACCTCGTCTCCACAAGGAAACTTGTGCATGGGAGCTATGTCAAAAGCTTAGGAGAATACTTCAGGGTCCCGGTGCCACCGACCCATTCCAAGGCCCTCATGGACACAAACACACATTAGACCCATCCTCAGGACAGTCCATTTCAACTCAGCCACCCCGGTTGCTCCCGCAGAGCCATAAGATCTAAACTGTCTTGTCGCTAGGAGACAATTGGAATGCGATGCGGGCTTCCCAGGCATCCATCCTCGAACGTTGGTCTGGACTCATCCATATGGGATGTCCTGGAGCTGTCCAACCGGTCTCAATTGTCCCGCAGAAGGAATCCTAGGAGGGGGAATCCCACCACTCCAAACGTGGGAAAACCTCCACGGCCTCGATATTCGGCTCCCTTTATGAAGGGCCCGTCATGAACAGAAAATCCAAGCTAAGCCAACGTCTGATCCTCGCTCTGACTTCAGATGCATGAGATATTGCTTCAGATCTTCAGGGGGTACATGCCGTGCTCTCGCCCTGAATCCCAAGTCTAGCTTGTGTTCTCAGACTTCGTCCTCACACTCCTGGCCCCGAAGCCCACAAGTTTGGCAATTCCGGACCATCATTGCAGCACTCTGCCTGCCCTCTAGAAACAAAATTTTGCCCAAAGAGCTACCCGGGCCCATTAAATGAGAATAAACCTTAACGGCACTTGAATGTACCCAAATTATATAGTCTAACCTGGGCAGTAATGCACTGTCTGACACACCCTGAGCCGGGACCTCCTGAGCAACACCCAGACAGCTGACCGCACGCTGAGCCCATAAGCCGCGCCATGGCCTTAGGTCATCATCTCTTCCCTACCTCAGTTTTCAGGCTTCAGAACCTAGACCTTATCTCCAATCACTGCCCAGGGGTGACTGTGATGCAGAAATCAGAACTCTTCCTTACCCATGTCAAGAAACCTTGTGGTTGGCATGATGTCAAACGTTCAGTGTAAAAGAAACAAGCATTCACCCTGAGGCCCCGTCCATGCTTGAGTGAGACGAGGGCATGAACACGCATGTGACCCTCAGTGTGAGTCCTGTCCTCTAGTACGTCCTCTCAGTGGCTAGACCATTAGATGCCATAATTTCTTGACATGTCCCTAGGCCCCAATTTTTAAACAGATTTCTGGTTGTCCAATCGCCCCTCCCCAGGGCTCTACTCTGGAATCACTCATTTGGTGGTGTTTGAAAAACAAAACAAAACAACAACAACAACAACAACAAAAAACGGACTTCTTCCATCCCACAGAATGACCCCAATCTCTTTGGACAGGGACAAACCCCCAGAGAGTAAGACTCGTCCATTTCCCATGAAGTCATCCGGATATTTCATGACCATGAATGGCACGATATCCAGAGATAAAAACTTGAGCAAGAGCCTCACACTCGCCGTTTTTTCATACCCCGAAGAGTTCTCCTCATGGTCTCTAGATCAGTCCTGCCATACCTATGACCCGAAACATAAGCAGAGTTTCTGTTTTCAGACAACTGTCCAAACAGCCCAGGCCTACACACCCTACAGGCTCAGGCCACTGGAGCCAACCTGAGGACTGTACTTGCCCTCTCCAAGGGAATTCCGTGTGCCCATTCCAATGGCCACAACCCTACTAATAGAATAACCCTCAAAGTCCCTGAGGCCATCCCAATAGTGGTGGCTTCCCAGGACAAACAGGAGCAATCTGAGCCCATTTGAGAAACTACCTGCACTCAGACTCGTAGACTGATATCCCCAGAGGTAAAAAGGAATGAACAGCTCCCTAGGCCCTAATTGGATCCATTGCTTTGGTTTACAGGCATCTTCCTCAGAGGCCTGGATTTCAGTACCAGCATATGGCTGTTTCTTGACTCACCCACCAGAACAAAACTCATCTACACATGGGAAACTTGCACGTGGGAGTTGTGTCAAAGCCTCTTTTTAGGAGAACCCTTCAGGGGCCCAGTGCCACCGCTTCATTCCAAGGTCTTCATAGACACAAAATCATACTAGGACACATGCACAGGAGAGTCCTATTCAACTCAGCATATTCGGTTGCTCCGCGAGATCCAGCAGATCTAACTTGTATTGTAGCTAGGAGACAATTGGAATGTGAGGTGGCCTACCCCGCCATCCATCCTTAGAACCCTGCTCAGAATCATTGGCCTGGAGCCAACCAACAGCACTCAATTTTCCTGCAGAAAAATCTTTGCAGTTGGGAGCTTCTCACAACTCCCATCGTGAGAAACCCCCATGGCCTCGTGACACCCCCCCCTTCATGAAGGGGCCATCAGGGACATAAGGTCCAAACTGAGAAATAGTCTGATCCTCACCGTGACTTAAGTTGCACGAGATCTCGGTGCTGGTCTGTATATTGTGCCTGCCATGTCCTCACCCAGAAACCTAAGCCTAGCATGTGTCCAAAGAATTCCGTTCTCAGACTAATGGCCCACAAGCCCTCCAGTTTGGCAATCCAGATTTACAATGCAGCACTCTGCTTGCCTCCAGAAGAAAAACATTGCCCTCTGGGGCTACCCAGAAACTCCAAATGAAGATCAACCTGCACGCCACTTGGCTGTACCCAAAATATATAGGCTGACCTGGGCAATAATGCCCTTTATGACAGAGCCTGAGCCTGGACCTCCTGGCCCCACCGAGACAGCTTGCCGATCACTTAGCACATAGGACCAGCCATTGCCTTAGGTCTTTATCTCTTCCCAACCTCAGTTTTCAGGATTCAGATCCTAGACCTTATCTCCAATCACTGCCCATGTTTGAAAATGATGCGGAAATCAGAACTCTTTCCCAATGGCAAGAACCTTGTGGTTGGCTTGTTGTCCAACGTTCAGTGTAGTGGAATCCTGTTTGTCCGATGAGGCCCCGCCATTGCTCGCGGGCCACATAGGTGGCAAACTCACATTGTGACCCACAGCCTTAGCCCAGTCCTCAGGTAAGGCCTCTCAGTGGCTGGATGAAGAGACAGCATATTGGGCTTGCCATGCCCATAGGCCCCAATTTTTAACCATAGTTCGGGTTGTCCCTTCATTCTTCCCCAGGGCTGCTTTGGAATTCCTCTTTTGGTGGGACACCTGATGTAACAACCCTGAAAGGAGTCCTCCATCCAACAGATTGACGAAAAACAATTGGGTTCGGGCCAAATCCACAGAGAGCAAGATTCGTCCATGGCCCATGAGGCCTCCTCGACATTCCACGGCCATCGCTGAAACAAAATCCAGAGACAAAACCCTGAGCAAGCGCCTCAGACTCGCACTATCTTCATATCCTGAAGATGTCTTCTCATGGTTTGTACATAGGGCCTGCCATACCTACGTCCCCAAACATAAACTGAGTTTGTGTTTTCAGAATTCTGTCCTCAAAGTCCTGGGCCACACACCATCCAGGCTGGGGACCCTGGAGCCACACATTAGGACTGTGCCTACCCAATCCATGGGAATTCTGCCCTTTCCATTGTCCAAAATCGTACAAATTAGGAGAACCCTCCAAAGTCTCTGAGGCCATCCCAATAGTATAGGTCGCCCGGGACAAAAAAGGTCAGTCTGTCACCAGCTGAGCATCTACCTCCACTCATACCCTAGATGGATGTCCCCAGAGAAGAAGATTGAACCAGACAGGACCCTAGGCCAAAATCGGATCCATTGCTTTGGTTTACCTGCATGTCTCCTCAAAACCATGGATTCCAATACCAGCATTGGTGTTTTCCTGAGGCACCCATCAGAACAAACCTCGTCTCCACAAGGAAACTTGTGCATGGGAGCTATGTTAAAAGCTTAGGAGAATACTTCAGGGTCCCGGTGCCACCGCCCCATTCCAAGGCCCTCCTGGACCCAAACACACATTAGACCCATCCTCAGGAAAGTCCATTTCAACTCAGCCACCCCGGTTGCTCCCGCAGAGCCATCAGATCTAAACTGTCTTGTCGCTAGGAGACAATTGGAATGCGATGCGGGCTTCCCAGGCATCCATCCTCGAACGTTGGTCTGGACTCATCCATATGGGATGTCCTGGAGCTGTCAAACATGTCTCAATTTTCCCGCAGAAGGAATCCTTGGAGGGGGCATCCCACGACTCCCAACGTGGGAAAACCTCCACGGCCTCGAGTTCGGCTCCCTTCATGAAGGGTCCATCATGAATAGAAAACCCAGGCTGAGGCAACGTATGATCCTCGCTCTGACTTCAGATGCATGAGATATTGCTTCAGATCTTCAGGGGGTACATGCCGTGCCCTCGCCCTGAATCCCAAGTCTAGCTTCTGTTCTCAGACTTCTGTCCTCACACTCCTGGCCCCGAAGCCCACACGTTTGGCAATTCCGGACCATCATTGCAGCACTCTGCCTGCCCTCTAGAAACAAAATATTGCCCAAAGAGCTGCCTGGGCACATTAAATGAGAATAAAACTACACGGCACTTGAATGTACCCAAATTATATAGACTAACCTGGGCAGTAATGCACTGTCTGACACAACCTGAGCCGGGACCTCCTGAGCAACACCCAGACAGCTGACCGCTCCCTGAGCCCATAAGCCCCGCCGTGGCCTTAGGTCATCATCTCTTCCCTACCTCAGTTTTCAGGCATCAGAACCTAGACCTTATCTCCAATCACTGCCCAGGGGTGAGTGTGATGCAGGAATCAGAACTCTTCCTTACCCATGGAGAGAAACTTTATGGTTGGCATGTTGTCCAACGTTCAGTGTAGGGGAAAATCAGCATTCACCCTGAGGCCCCGCCCATTCTTGAGTGGGACGAGGGCATAAACACGCATTGTGACCCTCAGCGTGAGTCCTGTCCTCTAGTACGTCCTCTCAGTGGCTAGACCATTAGATGCCATAATGGCTTGACATGTCCCTAGGACCCAAATTTAAACCAGATTTCTGGTTGTCCAATCGCCCCTCCCCAGGGCTCTACTCTGGAATCACTCATTTGGTGGGGTTTGAAAAACAAAACAAAACAACAACAAAAAAAAAGGACTTCTTCCATCCCACAGAATGACCCCAAACTCTTTGGACGGGGCCAAACCCCCAGAGAGTAAGACTCGTCCATTTCCCATGAAGTCACCCGGATATTTCACGACCTTGAGTGACACGATATCCAGAGACAAAAACTTGAGCAAGAGCCTCACACTCGCCCTTTTTTCATATCCCGAAGAGTTCTCCTCATGGTCTGTAGATCAGTCCTGCCATACCTATGACCCGAAACATAAGCCGAGTTTGTGTTTTCAGACAACTGTCCAAACAGCCCTGGCCTACAAACCCTACAGGCTCAGTCCCCTGGAGCCATACCTGACGACCGTGCTTGCCCTCTCCAAGGGAATTGTATGTGCCCATTCCATTGGCCACAACCCTACTAAGAGGATAAACCTCCAGGTTTCTGAGGCCATCCCAATATTTGTGGCTTCCCAGGACAAAAACGGGCAATCTGGGCCCATCTGAGCACCTACCGGCACGCACTCGTAGACTGATGTCCCCAGAGGGAAAAAGGAACAAACAGGCCCCTAGGCACCTATCGGATCCATTGCTTTGTTTTCCAGGCATCTCTCCTCAGAGGCCTGGATTTCAATAACAGCATATGGCTGTTTCTTGACTCACCCATCAGAACAAATCTCATCTACACATGGGAAACTTGCACGAAGGAGCTGTGTGAAAGCCTCTCTTTAGGAGAATCCTTCAGGGCCCCAGTGTCACCGCTTCATTCCAATGTCTCCATAGACAAAAAATCATATTAGGACACATGCACGGGAGAGTCCATTTCAACTCAGCCTCATCGGTTGCTCCCCCAGATCCAGCAGATGTAACCTGTCTTGTTGCTTGGAGACATTTGGAATGCGAGGTGGGCTACCCAGCCATCCATCCTTAGAACCCTGCTCGGAATCGTTGTCCTGGAGCAAACCAACAGGTCTCAATTGTCCTGCAGAAGAATCTTTGCAGTTGGGAGCTTCTCACAACTCCCATCGTGGGAAAACCCCCATGGCCTCGTGATCCACCCCCCCTTCAAGAAAGGGCCATCAGGGACAGAATGTACTACCTGAGCGATCGTCTGATTCTCGCCCTGACTTCAGATGGACGAGATCTCGATTCAGGTCTGTAGATTTTGCCTGCCATATCCTCACCCAGAAACCTAGGCCTAGCTTGGGTTCAGACTTCCATCCTCAGACTACTGGCCCACAAGCCCTCCAGTTTGGCAATCCAGAACTATAATGCAGCACTCTGCCTGTCCTCCAGAAGAAAAACATTGCCCCCTCGGGCTACACAGAACCCCATATGAGGACCTACCTGCACGCCATTCGGCTCTACCCCAAATATATAGGCTGACCTGAGCACTAATGTCCTTTCTGACACAGCCTGAGCCTGGAACTCCTGGCCCCACCCAGACAGCTGGCGGCACACTGAGCACATCGGACCCGTCATGGCCTTAGTTCGTCATCTCTTCCGAACCTCGGTTTTCAGGCTTCAGAACCTAGACTTTATCTCCAATCACGGCCGGGGTTTGATAATGATGCAGACAACAGAACACTTTCCCCATGGCAAGAAACCTTGTGGATGGCATGTTGTCCAAGGTTCAGTGTAGTTGAAACCAGTGAGCCCCATGAGGCCCCGCCCATGCTTGCGGGCCACATTGGTCACAAACACACATTGTGACCCTCAGCCTGAGCCAAGTCCTCAGGTAAGGCCTCTCAGTGGCTGGATGGAGAGACAGCATATTGGGCTTGCCATGCTCCTAGGCCCCAATATTTAACCATTGTTCGGGTTGTCCCTGCACTCTTCCCCAGGGCTCTGCTTTGGAATTCCTCTTTTGGTGGGACAACTGAAGTAACAATCATGAAAGGAGTCCCTCCATCCCACAGATTGACGAAAAACAATTGGGATCGGGCCAAATCCACAGAGAGCAAGATTCGTCCCTCGCCCATGAGGCCTCCCCAACATTACTCGGCCATCGCTGATTCAAAATCCAGAGACAAAAGCCTGAGCACGCGCCTCAGACTCGCTCATTCTTCATATCCTGAAGAGTTCTTCAGAAAAGAACCTATACGGCACTAGAATGCACCCAAATATATAGTCTAACATGGGCACTAATGCACTGTCTGACAACCTGAGCCCGGACCTCGTGACCAACACCCAGACAGCTGACCGCACACTGAGCACATCAGACCCGCCATGGACTTAGGTCATCATCTCTTCCCTACCTCAGTTTCAGGCTTCAAAACCTACCTTATCTCCAATCACTACCCACCGGTGACTGAGATGCAGAAATCAGAACCATTCCTTACCCATGGCAAGAAACCTTCTGGTTGGCATGTTGTCCCACGTTCAGTGTAGGAGAAACCAGCATTCACCCTGAGGCCCCGCCCATTCTTGAGTGCGACGAGGGCATAAACACGCATTGTGATCCCCGGCGTGTTTCCTGTCCTCTAGTAATTCCTCTCAGTGGCTGGACCATTAGATGTCATAATGGGCTTGACATGTCCCTAGGCCCCAATATTAACCAGATTTCTCGTTGTCCAGTCGCCCCTCCCCAGGGCTCTACTCTCGAATCCCTCATTTGGTGGGACACCTGAGGTTGAAAAACAAAACAAAACAAATCAACAACAACAGAGCAACGGACGTCTTCCATCCCACAGAATGACCCCAAACTCTTTGGTCAGGGCCAAACCCCCAGAGAATAATCCTCGTCCATTTCCCCTGAAGTCACCCGGAAATTTCACGACCATGAGTGACACGATATCCAGAGACAAAAACTTGAGCAAGAGCCTCACACTCCCCCTTTTTTCATATCCCGAGGAGTTCTCCTCATGGTCTGTAGATCAGTCCTGCCATACCTATGACCCGAAACATAAGCCGAGTTTCTGTTTTCAGACAACTGTCCAAACTGCCCTGGCCTGCACACCCTACAGGCTCAGGCCCCTGGAGCCAAAGCTTACGACTGTGTTTGCCCTCTCCAAGGGAATTGTATCTGCCCATTCCAATGGCCAAAACCTTACTAAGAGTATAAACCTCCAAAGTCCCTGAGGCCATCCCAATATTTGTGGATTCCCAGGACAAATGGTGCAATCTGGGCCGATATGAGCACCTACCGGCACTCAGACCCGTAGACTGATATCCCCAGAGGTAAAAAGGATGAACAGGCTCCAAGGCACCTACCGGATCCATTGGTTTGGTTTCCAGGCATCTCTACTCAGAGGCCTGGATTTCAATAACAGCATATGGCTTTCTTGATTCACCCATCAGAACAAATCTCATCTACATATGGGAAACTAGCACGATGGAGCTATGTGAAAGCCTCCCTTTAGGAGAACCCTACAGGGCCCCAGTGCCACCGCTTCATTACAAGGTCTCCATAGACACAAAATCATATTAGGACACATCCACGGGAGAGTCCATTTCAACTCAGCCTCCTCGGTGGCTCCCCCAGATCGAGCAGATCTAACCTGTCTTGTTGCTTGGAGACAATTGGAATGCGAGGTGAGCTACACAGCCATCCTACCTTAGAAACCTGCTCGGAATCGTTGTCGTGTAGCCAACCAACAGGTCTCAACTGTCCTGCAGAAGGATCTTTGCATTTGGGAGCTTCTCACAACTCCCATCGTGGGAAAACCCCCATGGCCTGGTGATCCAGCCCCCTTTCAAGAAGGGGCCATCAGGGACAAATGTCCAACCTGAGCGATAGTCTGATCCTCGCCCTGACTTCAGATACACGAGATCTAGATTCAGGTCTGTAGACTGTGCCTGCCATATCCTCACCCAGAAACCGAGGCTTAGCTTGGGTTCTAAGACCTCATTGCTCAGACTCCTGGCCCAGAAGCCCTACAGTTTGGCAATCCAGAGCTACAAAACAGCACACTGTCTGCCCTCCAGAAGAAAAACATTGCCCTCTGGGGCTACCCAGAACCCCAAATGAGGATCAACAGGGCACACCATTCGGCTGTACCCCATATATATAGGCTGACCTGGGCACTAATGCCCTTTCTGACACAGCTTGATCCTGGACCTCCTGGCCCCACCCAGACAGCTGGCCGAACACTGAACACAACGGAACCGCCATGGCCTTAGGTCGTCATCTTTCTCAACCTCAGTTTTCAGGCTTCAGAACCTAGACCTTATCTCCAATCACGGCCCGGTTTTGAAAATGATGCAGAAATCAGAACTCTTTCCCCATGGCAAGAAACCTTGTGGTTGGCATGTTGTCCAAGGCTCATTGTAGTTGAAGCTAGAGTGGCCCATGTATCCCCGCCCATGATTGTGGGCCACATTGGTCACAAACACACATTGTGACCCTCTGCCTGAGCCCAGTCCTCAGGTCAGGACTCTCAGTGGCTGGATGGAGAGACAGCATATTGGGCTTGCCATGCCCCTAGGCCACAATTTTTAACCATAGTTCGGGTTGTCCCTTCACTCTTCCCCAGGCTCTGCTTTGGAATTCCACTTTTGTTGGGACACCTGAGGTAACAAACCTGAAAGGAGTCCTCCCAACCCACAGATTGACGGAAAACAATTGGGATCGGGCCAAATCCACAGAGAGCAAGATTCGTCCATGGCCCATGAAGCCTCCTCGACATTCCACGGCCATCGCTGATACAAAATCCAGAGTCAAAAGCCTGAGCACGCCCTCAGACTCGCTCAATCTTCATATCCTGAAGAGTTCTTCAGATAAGAACCTACACGGCACTCAAATGCACCCAAAATATATAGTCTAACCTGGGCACTAATGCACTGTCTGACAACCTGAGCCCGGACGTCGTGACCAACACCCAGACAGCTGACCGCACACTGAGCATATCAGACCCGCCATGGCCTTAGGTCATCATCTCTTCCCTACCTCAGTTTTCAGGCTTGAGAACTTAGACCTTATCTCCAATCACTGCCCACGGTTCACTGTGATGCAGAAAGCAGAACACTTCCTTACCCATGGCAAGAAACCTTGTGGTTGGCATGTTGTCCAACGTTCAGTATAGGAGAAACCAGCCTTTACCCTGAGGCCCCGCCCATTCTTGAGTGCGATAGGGCATAAGCACGCATTGTGACCCTCAGCATGAGTCTTGTCCTCTAGTACATCCTCTCAGTGGCTGGACCATTAGATGTCATAATGCGCTTGACATGTCCCTAGGCCCCAATTTTTAACCAGATTTCTGGTTGTCCAGTCGCCCCTCCCCAGGGCTCTATTCTGGAATCCCTCATTTGGTGGGAAACCTGAGGTTGAAAAACAAAACAAAACAAATCAACAACAACAGAGCAACGGAATTCTTCCTTCCCACATTATGACCCCAAACTCTTTGGACGGGGCCAATCCCCCAGATAGTAAGACTCGTCCATTTGCCATGAAGTCACCCGGAAATTTCAAGACCATGAGTGACACGATATCCAGAGACAAAAACTTGAGCAAGAGCCTCACACTCGCCCTTTTTTCATATCCCGAAGAGTTCTCCTCATGTTCTGTAGATCAGTCCTGCCATACCTATGACCCGACCCTAAGCAGAGTTTCTGTTTTCAGACAACTGTCCAATCAGCCCTGGCCTACACACCCTAAAGGCTCAGGACCCTGGAGCCAAACCTGACGACTGTGCTTGCCCTCACCAAGGCAATTGTATCTGCCCATTCCAATGGCCACAACCCTACTAAGAGTATAAACCTCCAAAGTCCCTGAGGCCATCCGAATATTTGTGGCTAACCAGGACAATCAGGGGCAATCTGGGCCCATCTGAGCACCTAGAGGCACTCAGACCCGTAGACGGATGTCCCCAGAGGTAAAAAGGAACGAACAGGCCCCTAGGCACCTATCGGATCCATTGCTTTAGTTTCCAAGCATCTCTCCACAGAGGCCTGGATTTCAATAACAGCATATGGCTGTTTCTTAACACACCCATCAGAAAAAATCTCATCTACACATGGGAAACTTACACGATGGAGCTGTGTGAAAGCCTCCCTTTAGGAGAACCCTACAGGGCCCCAGTGACACCGCTTCATTCCAAGGTCTCCATAGACACAAAATCATATTAGGACATATCCACGGGAGAGTCCATTTCAACTCAGCCTACTCGGTTGCTCCCCGAGATCTAGCAGATCTAACCTGTCTTGTTGCTTGGTGACAATTGCAATGCGAGGTGTGGTATCTAGCCATCCATCCTTAGAACCCTGCTCGGAATCGTTGTCCTGGAGCCAACCAACAGGTCTCAATTGTCCTGCAGAAGAATCTTTGCAGTTGGGAGCTTCTCACAACTCCCATCGTGGGAAAACTCCCATGGCCTCGTGATGCACGCCCCTTTCAAAAAGGGGCCATCTGGGACAGAATGTCCAACCTGAGCGATCGTCTGATCCTCGCAGTGACTTCAGATGCACGAGATCTTGATTCAGGTCTGTAGATTGTGCCTGCCATATCCTCACCGAGAAACCGAGGCCTAGCTTGGGTTCTCAGACCTCCGTCCTCAGACTACTGGCCCACAAGCCCTCCAGTTTGGCAATCCAGAACTACATTGCAGTACTCTGCCTGCCCTCCATAAGAAAAAGATTGCCCTCTGGGGCAACCCAGGAACCCCAAATGCGGATCAATGCGGCACGCAATTCGGCTTTACCCCAAATATATAGGCTGACCTGGGCACTAATGCCGTTTCTCACACAGCTTGAACCTGGACCTCCTGGCCCCACCCAGACAGCTGGCCGCACACTGAGCACATCGTATTTTTCATGGCCTTAGGTCGTCATCTCTTCTCAACCTCGGTTTTCAGGCTTAAGAACCTAGACCTTATCTCCAATCACGGCCCGGTTTTGAAAATGATGCAGAAATCAAAACTCTTTCCCCATGGCAAGAAACCTTATGGTTGGCATGTTGTCCAGGTTTAGTGTAGTTGAAACCAGTGTGGCCCATGAACCCCCGCCCATGCTTGCGGGCCACATTGGTCACAAACACACATTGTGACCCTCAGCCTGAGCACAGACCTCAGGTAAGGCCTCTCAGTGGCTGGATGGAGAGATAGCATATTGGGCTTGCCATGCCCTTAGGCCCCAATTTTTAACCATAGTTCGGGTTGTCCCTTTGCTCTTCCCCAGGGCTCTGCTTCGAATTCCTATTTTGGTGGGACACCTGAGGTAACAAACCTGAAAGGAGTCCTCCCATCCCACAGATTGACGGAAAACCATTGGGATCGGGCCAAGTCCACAGATAGCAAGATTCGTCCATGGCCCATGAGGCGTCCCCAACATTCCACGGCCATCACTGATACAAAAGCCAGAGACAGAAGCCTGAGCACGTGCCTCAGACTCGCTCATTCTTCATATCCTGAAGAGTTCTTCAGATAAGAACATACACGGCAATCGAATGCACCCAAAATATATAGTCTAACCTGGGCACTAATGCACTGTCTGACAACCTGAGCCCGGACATCGTGACCAACACCCAGACACCTGACCGCACACTGAGCACATCGGACCCGCCATGGCCTTAGGTCATCATCTCTTCCCTACCTCAGTTTTCAGGCTTCAGAACCTAGACCTTATCTCCAATCACTGCCCAGGGGTGACTGTGATGCAGAAATCAGAACTCTTCCTTACCCATGGCAAGAAACCTTGTGGTTGGCATGTTGTCCAACCTTCAGTGTAAGAGAAACCAGCATTCACCCTGAGGCCCCGCCCATTCTTGAGTGCGACGAGGGCATAAACACGCATTGTGACCATCAGCGTGAGTACGGTCCTCTAGCACGTCCTCTCAGTGACTGGACCATTAGATGTCATAATGGGCTTGACATGTCCGTAGGCTCCAATTTTTAACCAGATTTCTGGTTGTCCCTACTCTGGAATCACTCATTTGGTGGGACACCTGAGGTTGAAAAACAGAACAAAACAAATCAACAACAACAGAACACGGACTTCTTCCATCCCACAGAATGACCCCAAACACTTTGGACGGGGCCAAACCCCCAGAGAGTAAGACTCGTCCATTTCCCATGAAGTCACCCGGAAATTTCACGACCATGAGTGACACGATATCCAGAGACAAAAACTTGAGCAAGAGCCTCACACTCGCCCTTTTTTCATATCCCGAAGAGTTCTCCTCATGGTCTGTAGATCAGTCCTGCCATACCTATGACCCGAAACATAAGCCGAGTTTGTGTTTTCAGACAACTGTCCAAGCAGCCCTGGCCACACACCTTACAGGCTCAGGCCCCTGGAGCCAAACCTGACGACTGTGCTTGCCCTCACCAAGGGAATTGTATCTGCCCATTCCTATGGCCACAACCCTACTAAGAGTATAAACCTCCAAAGTCCCTGAGGCCATCCGAATATTTGTGGCTTCCCAGGACAATCAGGGGCAATCTGGGCCCATCTGAGCACCTACCGGCACTCAGACCCGTAGACTGATGTCCCCAGAGGTAAAAAGAAACGAACATGCCCCTAGGCACCTATCAGATCCATTGGTTTGTCTTCCAGGCATCTCTCCTCAGAGGCCTGGATTTCAATAACAGCATATGGCTGTTTCTTGACTCACCCATCAGAACAAATCTCATCCTCACACGGAAACTTGCACGATGGAGCTCTGTGAAAGCCTCTCTTTAGGAGAACCCTTCAGAGTCCCAGTGCCGCCGTTTCATTCCAATGTCTCCATAGACACAAAATCATATTAGGACACATCTACGGGAGAGTCCATCTCAACTCATCCTCCTCGGTTGCTCCCCCAGATCCAGCAGTTCTCACCTGTCTTGTTGCTTGGAGACAATTGGAATGCGAAGTCTGCTACCCAGCCTTCCATCCTTAAAACGATGCTCGGAATCGTTGTCCTGGAGCCAACCAATAGGTCTCAATTGTCCTGCAGAAGAATCTTTGCAGTTGGGAGCTCCTCACAACTCCCATCGTTGGAAAACCCCCAAGGCCTCGTGATCCACCCCCCCCTTCAAGAAGGGCCCATCAGGGACAGAATGTCCAACCTGAGCGTTCTTCTGATCCTCGCCCTCACTTCAGATGCACGAGATCTCGATTCAGGTCTATAGATTGTGCCTGACATATCCTCACCCAGAAACCTAGGCCTAGCTTGGGTTCTCAGACTTCCATCCTCAGACTACTGGCCCACAAGCCCTCCAGTTTGGCACTCCAGAACTACAATGCAGCACTCTGCCTGCCCTCCAGAAGAAAAACATTGCCCTCTGGGGCTCCCAGAAACCCCAATTGAGGATCAACCTGCACGCCATTCGGCTGTACCCCAAATATATAGGCTGACCTGGGCACTAATGCCCTTTCTGACACAGCCTGAGACTGGACCTCCTGGCCCCACCCAGACAGCTAGCCGCACACTGAGCACATCGGACACGTCCTGGCCTTAGTTCGTCATCTCTTCTAAACCTCGGTTTTCAGGCTTCAGAACCTAGACCTTATCTCCAATCACGGCCCAGGTATTAAAATGATGCCGACATCAGAACTCTTTCCCCATGGCAAGAAAACTTATGGATGGCATGTTATCCAAGGTTCAGTGTAGTGAAACCAGAATGGCCCATGAGGCCCCGCCATGCCTCTGGGCCACATTGGCCACAAATACACATTGTGACCCTCAGCCTGAGCTCAGTCCTCAGGTAAAGCCTCTCAGTGGCTGGATGGAGAGACAGCATATTGGGCTTGCCATGCCCCTAGGCCCCAAATTTTAAACATAGTTCGGGTTGTCCTTTCACTCATTCCCAGGGCTCTGCTTTGGAATTCCTCTTTTGGTGGGACACCTGATGTAACAATCCTGAAAGGAGTCCTCCCATCCCACAGATTGACGGAAAACCATTGGGATCGGGCCAAGTCCACAGAGAGCAAGATTCGTCCATGGCCCATGAGGCCTCCCCAACATTCCACGGCCATCACTGATACAAAAGCCAGAGACAGAAGCCTGAGCACGCGCCTCAGACTCGCTCATTCTTCATATCCTGAAAAGTTCTTCAGATAAGAACCTAAACGGCACTCGAATGCACCCAAAATATATAGTCTAACCTGGGCACTAATGCACTGTCTGACAACCTGAGCCCGGACCTCGTGACCAACACCCATACAGCTGACCGCACACTGAGCACATCGGACCGGCAATGGCATTAGATCATCATCTCTTCCATACCTCAGTTTTCAGGCTTCAGAACCCAGACCTTATCTCCAATCACTGCCCACGGGTGACTGTTATGCAGAAATCAGAACTCTTCCTTACCCATGGCAAGAAACCTTGTGGTTGGCATGTTGTCCAACGTTCAGTGTAGGAGAAACCAGCATTCACCCTGAGGCCCCGCCCATTCTTGAGTGCGACGAGGGCATAAACACGCATTGTGACCCTCAGCGTGAGTCCGGTCCTCTAGCACGTCCTCTGAGTGACTGGACCATTAGATGTCATAATGGGCTTGACATGTCCGTAAGCTCCAAATTTTTAACCAGATTTCTGGTTGTCCAGTCGCCCCTCCCCAGGGCCCTACTCTGGAATCCCTCATTTGGTGGGACACCTGAGGTTGAAAAACGGAACAAAACAAATCAACAAGAACAGAACACGGACTTCTTCCATCCCACAGAATGACCCCAAACACTTTGGACGGGGCCAAACACTCAGAGAGTAAGACTCGTCCATTTCCCATGAAGTCACCCAGAAATTTCACGACCATGAGTGACACGATATCCAGAGACAAAAACTTGAGCAAGAGCCTCACACTCGCCCTTTTTTCATATGCCGAAGTGTTCTCCTCATGGTCTGTAGATCAGTCCTGCCATACCTATGACCCGAAACATAAGCCGAGTTTGTGTTTTCAGACAACTGTCCAAGCAGCCCTGGCCACACACCCTACAAGCTCAGGCACGTGGAGCCAAACATGACGACTGTGCTTGCCCTCTCCAAGGGAATTGAATGTGCCCACTCCAATGGCCACAACACTACTAATAGGATAAACCTCCAAACTCCCTGAGGCCATCGCAATATTTGTGGCTTCCCAGGACAATCAGGGGCCATCTGGGCCCATCTGAGCACCTACCGGCACTCAGACCCGTAGACTGATGTCCCCAGAGGTAAAAAGGAACGAACATGCCCCTAGGCACCTATCAGATCCATTGGTTTGTCTTCCAGGCATCTCTCCTCAGAGGCCTGGATTTCAATAACAGCATATGTCTGTTTCTTGACTCACCCATCAGAACAAATCTCATCTACACACGGGAAACTTGCACGATGGAGCTCTGTGAAAGCCTCTCTTTAGGAGAACCCTTCAGAGTCCCAGTGACACCGCTTCATTCCAAGGTCTCCATAGACACAAAATCATATTAGGACACATCCACGGGAGAGTCCATCTCAACTCATCCTCCTCGGTTGCTCCCCCAGATCCAGCAGTTCTCACCTGTCTTGTTGCTTGGAGACAATTGGAATGCGAAGTGTGCTACCCAGCCTTCCATCCTTAGAACCCTGCTCGGAATCGTTGTCCTGGAGCCAACCAATAGGTCTCAATTGTCCTGCAGAAGAATCTTTGCAGTTGGGTGCTCCTCACAACTCCCATCATGGGAAAAACCCCAAGGCCTCGTGATGCACCCCCCCCTTCAAGAAGGGGCCATCAGGGACAGAATGTCCAAACTGAGCGTTCTTCTGATCCTCGCCCTGACTTCAGATGCACGAGATCTCGATTCAGGTCTGTAGATTGTGCCTGCCATATCCTCACCCAGAAACCTAGGCCTAGCTTGGGTTCTCAGACTTCCATCCTCAGACTACTGGCCCAAAAGGCCTCCAGTTTGGCAATCCAGAACTACAATGCAGCACTCTGCCTGCCCTCCAGAAGAAAAACATTGCCCTCTGGGGCTCCCAGAAACCCCAATTGAGGATCAACCTGCACACCATTCGGCTGTACCCCAAATATATAGGCTGACCTGGGCACTAATGCCCTTTCTTACACAGCCTGAGCCTGGACCTCCTGGCCCCACCCAGACAGCTGGCTGCACACTGAGCACATCGGACTCGTCCTGGCCTTAGTTCGTCATCTCTGCTCAACCTCGGTTTTCAGGTTTCAGAACCTAGACCTTATCTCCAATCACGGCCCAGGTATTAAAATGATGCCGACATCAGAACTCTTTCCCCATGGCAAGAAAACTTGTGGATGGCATGTTATCCAAGGTTCAGTGTAGTGAAACCAGAGTGGCCCATGAGGCCCCGCCCATGCCTCTGGGCCACATTGGCCACAAACACACATTGTGACCCTCAGGCTGAGCCCAGTCCTCAGGTAAGGCCTCTCAGTGGCTGGATGGAGAGACAGCATATTGGGCTTGCCATGCCCATAGGCCCCAAATTTTAAACATAGTTTGGTTGTCCTTCCACTCTTTCGCAGGGCTCTGCCTTCGTATTCCTCTTTTGGTGGGACACCTAAGGTAATATCCTGAAAGGACTCCTCCCATCCGACAGATTGACGAAAAACATTTGGGATCGGGCCAAATCCACAGAGAGCAAGATTCGTCCATGGCCCATGAGGCGTCCCCAAGATTCCACGGCCATCGCTGATACAAAATCCAGAGACAGAAGCCTGAGCACGCACCTCAGACTCGCTCATTCTTCATATCCTGAAGAGTTCTTTAGATAAGAACCTACACGGCACTCGAATGCACCCAAAATATATAGTCTAACCTGGGCACTAATGCACTGTCTGACAACCTGAGCCCGGACCTCGTGACCAACACCCAGACAGCTGACCGCACACTGAGCACATCGGACCCGCCATGGCCTTAGGTCATCATCTCTTCCCTACCTCAGTTTTCAGGCTTCAGAACCTAGACCTTATCTCCAATCACTGCCCAGGGGTGACTGTGATGCAGAAATCAGAACTCTTCCTTACCCATGGCAAGAAACCTTGTGGTTGGCATGTTGTCCAACCTTCAGTGTAGGAGAAACCAGCATTCACCCTGAGGCCCCGCCCATTCTTGAGTGCGACGAGGGCATAAACACGCATTTTGACCCTCAGCGTGAGTCCGGTCCTCTAGCACGTCCTCTCAGTGGCTGGACCATTAGATGTCATAATGGGCTTGACATGTCCGTAGGCTCCAATTTTTAACCAGATTTCTGGTCGTCCAGTCGCCCCTCCCCAGGGCCCTACTCTGGAATCCCTCATTTGGTGGGGCACCTGAGGTTGAAAAACAGAACAAAACAAATCAACAACAACAGAACACGGACTTCTTCCATCCCACAGAATGACCCCAAACACTTTGGACGGGGCCAAACCCCCAGAGTGTAAGACTCGTCCATTTCCCATGAAGTCACCCGGAAATTTCACGACCATGAGTGACACGATATCCAGAGACAAAAACTTGAGCAAGAGCCTCACACTCGCCCTTTTTTCATATCCCAAAGAGTTCTCCTCATGGTCTGTAGATCAGTCCTGCCATACCTATGACCCGAAACATAAGCCGAGTTTGTGTTTTCAGACAACTGTCCAAGCAGCCCTGGCCACACACCTTACAGGCTCAGGCCCCTGGAGCCAAACATGACGACTGTGCTTGCCCTCTCCAAGGGAATTGAATGTGCCCACTCCAATGGCCACAACCCTACTAATAGGATAAACCTCCAAAGTCCCTGAGGCCATCCGAATATTTGTGGCTTCCCAGGACAATCAGGGGCAATCTGGGCCCATCTGAGCACCTACCGGGACTCAGACGCGTAGACTGATGTGCCCAGAGGTAAAAAGAAACGAACATGCCCCTAGGCACCTATCGGATCCATTGGTTTGTCTTCCAGGCATCTCTCCTCAGAGGCCTGGATTTCAATAACAGCATATGGCTGTTTCTTGACTCAACCATCAGAACAAATCTCATCTACACACGGGAAACTTGCACGATGGAGCTCTGTGAAAGCCTCTCTTTAGGAGAACCCTTCAGAGTCCCAGTGCCACCGCTTCATTCCAAGGTCTCCATAGACACAAAATCATATTAGGACACATCCACGGGAGAGTCCATCTCAACTCATCCTCCTCGGTTGCTCCCCCAGATACAGCAGTTCTCACCTGTCTTGTTGCTTGGAGACAATTGGAATGCGTGGTGGGCTACCCAGCCATCCATCCTTAGAACCCTGCTTGGAATCGCTGTACTGGAGCCAACCAAAATGTCTCAATTATCCTGCAGAAGAATCTTTGCAGTTGGGATCTTCTCACAACTACCATCATGGGAAAACCCCCATGCCCTCTTGAACCACCCCTCCCTTCAAGAAGGGGACATCAGGGACAGAATTTCCAAACTGAGCGATCGTCTGATCCTCGCCCTGCCTTCAGATGCTCGAGATGTCGATTCAGATCTCACCCAGAAACCTAGGCCTAGCTTGGGTTCTCAGACTTCCGTCCTCAGACTACTGGCCCACAAGCCCTCCAGTTTTGCAATCCAGACTACAATGCAGCACTCTGCCTGTTCTCCAGAAGAAAAACATTGCCCTCTGGGCCTACCAAGAATCCCCAAATGAGGATCAACTTGCACGCCATTCGGCTATACCCCACATATATAGGCTGACCTGGACACTAATACCCTTTCTGACACAGCCTGAGCCTGGACCTCCTGGCCCCACCAGAACACCTGGCCGCACACTGAGCACAACGGACCAGCCATGCCTTAGGTCGTCATCTCTTCTCAATCTCAGTTTTCAGGCTTCAGAACGTAGACCTTATCTCCAATCACTGCACAGGGGTGACTGTGATGCAGAAATCAGAACTCTTCCTTACCCATGGCAAGAAACCTTGTGGTTGGCATGTTGTCCAACGTTCAGTGTAGGAGAAATCATCATTCACCCTGAGGCCCCGCCCATTCTTGGGTGCTACGAGGGCATAAACACGCATTGTGACCCTCAGCGTGAGTCCTGTCTTCTAGTATGTCCTCTCAATGGCTGGACCATTAGATGTCATAATGGGCTTGACATGTCCCTAGGCCCCAATTTTTAACCAGATTTCTGGTTGTCCAGTCGCCCATCCCCAAAGATCTACTCTGGAATCCCTCATTTGGTGGGACACCTGAGGTTGAAAAACAAAACAAGAAAAATCAACAACAACAGAACAACGGACTTCTTCCATCCCACACAGTGACCCCAAACTCTTTGGACGGGGCCAAACCCCCAGAGAGTAAGACTCGTCCATTTCCCATGAAGTCACCCGGAAATTTCACGACCATGAGTGACACGATATCCAGAGACAAAATCTTGAGCAAGAGCCTCACACTCGCCCTTTTTTCATATCCCGAAGAGTACTCCTCATGGTCTGTAGATCAGTTCTGCCATATCTATGACCTGAAACATAAGCCGAGTTTGTGTTTTCATACTGTCCAAACAGCCCTAGCCTATACACCCTACAGGCTCAGGCCCCTGGAGCCAAACCTGACGACTGTGCTTGCGTCTCCAAGTGAATTGTGTGTGCCCATTCCAAAGGCCACAACCCTACTAATAGGATAAACCTCCAAAGTCCCTGAGGCTAGCCCAATATTTGTGGCTTCCCAGGACAAACAGGGGCAATCTGGGCCCATCTGAGCACGTACCGGCACTCAGACCTGTAGACTGATGTTCCCAGAGGGAAAAAGGAACGAACAGGCCCCTCAGCACCTATCGGATCCAATGCTTTGGTTTCCAGGCATCTCTCCTCAGATGCCTGGATTTCAATAACAGCATATGGCTGTTTCTTGACTCACCCATAAGAACAAATCTCATCTACACATGGGAAACTTGCACGATGGAGCTCTGTGAAAGCCTCTCTTTAGGAGAACCCTTCAGGGCCCCAGTGCCACTGCTTCATTCCAGGGTCTCCATAGACATAAAATCATATTAGGACACATCAACGGGAGAATCCATTTCAACTCCGCATCCTCGGTTGCTCCCCCAGATCCAGCAGATCTAACCTGTTTTCTTGCTTGGAGACAATTGGAATGCGAGGTTGGCTACCCAGCCATCCATCCTTAGAACCCTGCTCGGAATCGCTGTACTGGAGCCAACCAAAATGTCTCAATTATCCTGCAGAAGAATCTTTGCAGTTGGGATCTTCTCACAACTACCATCATGGGAAAACCCCCATGCCCTCTTGATCCACCCCTCCCTTCAAGAAGGGGCCATCAGGGACAGAATTTCCAACCTGAGCGATCGTCTGATCCTCGCCCTGACTTCAGATGCTCGAGATCTCGATTCAGATCTCACCCAGAAACCTAGGCCTAGCTTGGGTCCTCAGACTTCGGTCCTCAGACTACTGGCCCACAACCCTCCAGTTTGGCAATCCAGAACTACAATGCAGCACTCTGCCTGTTCTTCAGAAGAAAAACATTGCCCTCTGTGCCTACCCAGAATCCCAAAATGAGGATCAACCTGCACGCCATTCGGCTGTACCCCACATATATAGGCCGACCTGGGCACTAATGCCCTTTCTGACACAGCCTGAGCCTGGACCTCCTGGCCCCACTCAGACAGCTGGCCGCAAACTGACCACAATGGACCCGCCATGGCCTTAGGTCGTCATCCCTTCTCAATCTCGGTTTTCAGGCTTCAGAACCTAGACCTTATCTTCAATCAGGGCCCGGGTTTGAAAATGATGCAGAAATCAGAACTCTTTCCCCATGGCAAGAAACTTTGTTGTTGGCATGTTGTCCAATGTTCAGTGTACTTGAAACCAGTGTGGCCCATGAGGCCCCGCCCATGCTGCGGGCCACATTGGTCACAAAAACACATTGTGACCTTCAGCCTGAGCCCAGTCCTCAGGTAAGGCCTCTCAGTGGCTGGATTGAGAGACAGCATATTGGGCTTGCCATGCCCCTAGGCCCCAATTTTTAACCATAGTTCTGGTTGTCCCTTCACTCTTCCCCAGGGCCCTGCTTTGGAATTCCTCTTTTGGTGGGACCCCTGAGGTAACAAACCTGAAAGGAGTCCTCACATCCCACAGATTGACGAAAAACAACTGGGATCGAGCCAAATCCACAGAGAGCAAGATTCGTCCATGGCCCATGAGTCCTCCCCAACATTCCACGTCCATCTCTGATACAAAATCCAGAGATAAAAGCCTGAGTACGTGCTTCAGACTCGCTCATTCTTCATATCCTGAAGAGTTCTTCAGATAAGAACCTACACGGCACTAGAAGGCACCCAAAATATATAGTCTAACCTGGACACTAATTCACTGTCTCACAACCTGAGCCCGGACCTCGTGACCAACACCCAGACAGCTGACCGCACACTGAGCACATCAGACACGCCATGGCCTTAGGTCATTATCTCTTCCCTACCTCAGATTTCAGGCTTCAGAACGTAGACCTTATCTCCAATCACTGCCCAGGGGTGACTGTGATGCAAAAATCAGAACTATTCCTTACCCATGGCAAGAAATCTTGTGGTTGGCATGTTGTCCAACGTTCAGTGTAGGAGAAACCAGCATTCACACTGAGGGCCCGCCCTACCTTGAGTGCAATGAGGGCATAAACAAGCATTGGGACCCTCAGTGTGAGTCCTGTTCTCTAGTTAGTCCTCTCAGTGGCTGGAACATTAGATGTCATAATGGGCTTGACATGTCCCTAGGCCCCAATTTTTAACCAGATTTCTGGCTGTCCAGTAGCCCCTCCCCAGGGCTCTACTCTGGAATCCCTCATTTGGTGGGACACCTGAGGTTGAAAAACAAAACAAAACAAATCATAACAACAGAACAACGGACATATTCCATCCCACAGAATGATCCCAAACTCTTTGGACGGGGCCAAAGCCCCAGAGAGTAAGACTCGTCCTTTTCCCATGAAATCACGAGGAAATTTCACGACCATGAGTGACACGATATCCAGAGACAAAAACTTGAGCAAGAGCCTCACACTCGCCCTTCATATCTCGAAGAGTTCTCCTCATGATCTGTAGATCAGTCCTGCCATTCCTATGACCCGAAACACAAGCCGAATTTGTGTTTTCAGACAACTGTCCATCAGCCCTGGCCTACACACCCTAGAGGCTCGGCCCCTGGAGCCAAACCTGACGACTGTGCTTGCCTGTCCAAGAGAATTGTATGTGCCCATTCCAATGGCCACAACCCTACTAAGAGTATAAACCTCCAAATCCCTGAGGCCATCCCAATATTTGTGGCTTCCCAAGACAAACAGGGGCAATCTGGGCCCATCTGAGCACCTACCTGCACTCTGATCCGTAGACTGATGTACCCAGAGGTAAAAAGGAAGGAACAGGCCCCTAGGCACCTATCAGATCCATTGCTTTGGTTTCTAGGCATCTCTCCTCAGAGGCCTGGATTTCAATAACAGCATATGGCTGTTTCTAGAATCACCCAACAGAATAAATTTCATCTACACATGGGAATGTGAGGTGGGCTTCCCAGCCATCCATCCTAGGAACCGTGCTCGGAATCGTTGTCCTGGAGCCAACCAACAGGTCTCAATTGTCCTGCAGAAGAATCTTTGCACTTGGGAGCTTCTCACAACTCCCATCTTGAGAAAACCCCCATGGCCTCGTGATCCACCCCCCCCTTCAAGAAGGGGCCATCAGGGACAGAATGTCCAACTTGAGCGATCGTCTGATCCTCGCCCTGACTTCAGATGCACGAGAATTGATTCAGTTCTGCAGATTGTGCCTGCCATATCCTCACCCAGAAACCTAGGCCTAGCTTGGGTTCTCAGACTTCCGTCCTCAGACTACTGGCCCACAAGCCCTCCATTTTGACAATTCAGAACTACAATGCAGCACTCTGCCTGCCGTCCTGAAGAACAACATTGCCATCTGGGGCTACCCAGGAACCCCAAATGAGGATCAACGGGGCACGCAATTCGGCTGTACCCCCAATATATATTCTGACCTGGGCACTAATGCCCTTTCTGACACAGCTTGATCCTGGACCTCCTGGCCCCACCAGACAGCTGGCCGCACACTGAGCACATCGGACCCGTCATGGACTTAGGTCGTCATCTCTAGTCAACCTCGGTTTTCAGGCTTCAGAACCTAGGCTTTATCTCCAATCACGGCCCGGGTTTGAAAAGGAGGCAGAAATCAGAACTCTTTCCCCATGGCAAGAAACCTTGTGGTTGGCATGTTCCCAAGGTTCAGTGTACTTGAAACCAGTGTGGCTCATGAGGCCCCGCCCATGCTTTCTGGCAACATTGGTCACAAACACACATTGTGACCCTCAGCCTGAGCCCAGTCCTCAGGTAATGCCTCTAAGTGGCTGGATGGAGAGTCAGCATATTGTGCTTGCCATGCCCCAAGGCCCCAATTTTTAACCATAGTTCGGGTTGTCCCTTCACTCTTCCACAGGGCTCTGCTTTGGAATTCCTCTTTTGGTGGGACACCTGAGGTAACAAACCTGAAAGGAGTCCTCCCATCCCACAGATTGACGGAAAACAATTGGGATCGGGCCAAGTCCACAGTGAGCAAGATTCGTCCATGGCCCATGAGGCCTCCCCAACATTCCACGGCCATCGCTGATACAAAATCCAGAGACAAAAGCCTGAGCACGCGCCTCAGACTCGCTCATTCTTCATATCCTGAAGAGTTCTTCAGATAAGAACCTACACGACACTCGAATGCACCCAAAATATATAGTCTAACCTGGGCACTAATGCACTGTCTGACAACCTGAGCCCGGACCTCGTGACCAACACCCAGACAGCTGACCGCACACTGAGCCCATCAGACCCGCCATGGCCTTAGGTCATCATCTCTTCCCTTCCTCAGTTTTCAGGCTTCAGAACCTAGACCTTATCTCCAATCACTAACCAGGGGTGACTTTGATGCAGAAATCAGATCTCTTCCTTACCCATGGCAAGAAACCTAGTGGTTGGCATGTTGTCCAACGTTCAGGGTAGGAGAAACCAGCATTCACCCTGAGGCCCTGCCCATACTTGAGTGCGACGAGGGCATAAACACACATTGTGGACCTCAGCGTGAGTCTTGTCCTCTAGTACGTCCTCTCAGTGGCTGGACCATTAGATGTCATAATGGGCTTGATATGTCCCTAGGCCCCAATTTTTAACCAGATTTCTGGTTGTCCAGTCGCCCTTCCCCAGGGCTCTTCTCTGTAATCCCTCATTTGGTGGGACACCTGAGGTTGAAAAACAAAACAAACAAATCAACAACAACAGAAAAACGGACATCTTCCATCCCACAGAATGACCCCAAACTCTTTGGACGGGGCCAAGCTCCCAGAGAGTAAGACTCGTCCATTTCCAATGAAGTCACCCGTAAATTTCACGACCATGTGTGACAGGATATCCAGAGACAAAACTTGAGCAAGAGCCTCACACTCGCCCTTTTTTCATGTCCCGAAGACTTCTCCTCATGGTCTGTAGATCAGTGTGCCATTCCTATGACCCGAAACATAAGCCGAGTTTGTGTTTTCAGACAACTGTCCAAACATCCCAGACCTACACACCCAACAGGCTCAGGCCCCTGGAGCCAAACCTGACGACTGTGATTGCCCGCTCCTGGGGAATTGTATCTGCCCATTCCAATGGCACATCCCTACTAAGAGTATAAACCTCCAAAGTCCCTGAGGCCATCCCAATATTTGTGGCTTCCCAGGAAAACAGGGGCAATCTGGGCCCATCTGTGCAACTACAGGCGCTCAGACCTGTAGACTGATGTGCGCAGAGGGAAAAAGGAACGAACAGGCACCTAGGCACGTATCGGATCCATTGCTTTGGTTTCCAGGCATCTCTCCTCAGAGGCCTGGATTTCAATAACAGCATATGGCTGTTAATTGACTCACCCATCAGAACAAATCTCATCTACACATGGGAACCTTGCATGAAGGAACAATGTGAAAGCCTCTCTTTAGGAGAACCCTTCAAGGCCCCAGTGCCACCGCTTCATTCCAAGGTCTCCATAGACCCAAAATCAAATTAGGACACATCCACGGGAGAGTCCATTTCAACTCAGCCTCCTCGGTTGCTCAGCAGATCTAACCTGTCTTGTTGCTTGCAGACAATTGGAATGCGAGGTGGGCTACCCAGCCATCCATCCTTAGAACTCTGCTCGGAATCGTTGTCCTGGGGCCAACCAACAGGTCTCAATTGTCCTCTAGAAGTATCTTTGCAGTTGGGAGCTTCTCACAACTCCCATCGTGGGAAAACCTCCATGGCCTTGTGATCGACCCCCCCTTCAAGAAGGGGGCATAAGGGACAGAATGTCCAACCTGAGCGATCATCTGATCCTTGCCCTGACTTCAGAAGCACGAGATCTCGATTCAGGTCTGTAGATTGTGCCTGCCATATCCTCACCCAGAAACCTATGCCTTGCTTGGGTTCTCAGACTTCCGTCCTCAGACTACTGGCCCACAAGCCCTCCAGTTTGGCAATCCAGAACTACAATGCAGCAGTCTGCCTGCACTCCAGAAGAAAAATATTGCCCTCTGGCGTTAACCAGAAACCCCAAATGAGGATAAACGGGGGGGCACCCCATTCGGCTGTACCCCAAATATATACGCTGACCTGGGCACTATTGCCCTTTCTGACACAGCCTGAGCCTGGACCTCCTGGCCCCACCCAGACAGCTGGCCGCACATTGAGCACATCGGTCCCGCCATGGCCTTAGGTCACCATCTCTTCTCAACCTCGGTTTTCAGGCTTCAGAACCTAGACCTTATCTCCAATCACGGCCCGGGTTTGAAAATGATGCAGAAATCAGAACTCTTTCCCCATGGCAAGAAACCTTGTGGTTGGCATGTTGTCCAAGGTTCAGTGAACTTGAAACCAGTGTGGCCCATGAGGCCCCGCCCATGCTTGCTGGCCACATTGGTCACAAACACACATGCTGACCCTCAGACTGAGCCCAGGCTCAGGTAAGGCCTCTCAGTGGCTGGATGGAGAGACAGAATATTGGGCATGCCATGCCACTAGGCCCCAATTTTTAACCATAGTTCTGGTTGTCCCTTCACTCTTCCCCAGGGCTCTGCTTTGGAATTCCTCTTTTGGTGGGATACCTGAGGTAACAAACCTGAAAGGAGTCCTCCCAACCCACAGATTGACGAAAAACAATTGGGATCGGGCCAAGTCCACAGAGAGCAAGATTCGTCCATGGGCCATGAGTCCTCCGCAACATTCAACCTCCATCGCTGATACAAAATCCAGAGACAAAAGCCTGAGCACGCACCTCAGACTCGCTCATTCTTCATATCCTGAAGAGTTCTTCAGATAAGAACCTACAAGGCACTCGAATGCACCCGAAATATATAGTCTAATCTGGGGACTAATGCACTCTCTGACAACCTGAGCCCGGTTATCATGAACAACACCCAGACAGCTGACCGCACACTGAGCACATCAGACCCACCATGGACTTAGGTCATCATCTCTTCCCTACCTCAGTTTTCAGGCTTCAGAACCTAGACCTTATCTCCAATCACTGCCCAGGGGTGACTGTGATGCAGAAATCAGAACTCTTCCTTACCCATGGCAAGAAACCTTGTGGTTGGCATGTTGTCCAACGTTCAGTGTAGGATAAACCAGCATTTACCCTGAGGCCCTGCCCATTCTTGAGTGCGACGAGGGCATTAACACGCATTGTGACCCTCAGCGTGAGTCCTGTCCTCTAGTACGTCCTCTCAGTGGTTGGACCATTAGATGTCATAATGGGCTTGACTTGTCCCTAGGCCCCAATTTTTAACCAGATTTCTGGTTGTCCAGTCGCCCCTCCCCAGGACTCTACTCTGGAATCCCTCATTTGTTGGGACACCTGAGGTTGAAAAACAAAATAACACAAATCAACACCAGAACAACGGACTTCTTCCATCCCGCAAAATGACCCCAAACTCTTTGGACGGGGCCAACACCACAGAGAGTAAGACTCGTCCATTTCCCATGATGTCACCCGGAAAATTCACGACCATGAGTGACACGATATCCAGAGACAAAAACTTGAGCAAGAGCCTCACACTCGCCCTTTTTTCATATCCCGAAGAGATCTCCTCATGGTCTGTAGATCAGTCCTGCCATACCTATGACCCGAAACATAAACCGAGTTTGTGTTTTCAGACAAATGTCCAAACAGCCGTGGACCTCCAAGTCCCACCCAAACAGCTGGCCGCACACATAGAACATCGGAACTGTCATGGCCTTAGTTCGTCATCTCTTCTCAACCTCGGTTTTCAGGCCTACACACCCTACAGGCTCAGGCCCCTGGAGCCAAACATGAAGACTGGGCTTGCCCTCTCCAAGGGAATTGTATGTGCCCCCATTCCAATGGCCACAACCCTACTAATAGGATAAACCTCCAAAGTCCCTGAGGCCATCCCAATATTTGTGGCTTCCCAGGACAAACAGGGGCTATCTGGGCCCATCTGAGCACCTACCCCCACTCAGACTCGTAGACTGATGTCCCCAGAGGTAAAAAGGAAGGAAAGGCCCATAGGCACCTATCGGATCTATTGCTTTGTTTTCCAGGCATCTCTCCTTAGAGATCCTTAGAACCCTTAGAACCCTGCTCTTGCGTCGTTCCTTATGGCACATCATTGAGCCATCCAACAGGTGTAGACTGTCCCACAGGATTCCTTGTTTATGGACCACCTCACAACTCATATCATGGAAAGCTTCCAAGGTCACATGATGCCCCCAATCTTCATGAAGTCGGATCACGGAAAGAAACTCCAACCTGAGCCAACGGATGATCTTCGCCTAGACTTCAGATGCACGAGATCTTGATTAAGCTCTTCAGAGTGCACCTGCTGTGCCCTCACTCCAAACCCTAAGCATAGCTAGTGTTCTCACACTTCCGTCCTCACTCTCCTGGACCACACGCCCTCCATTTTGGGATTTCCGATGACACAGTGCTGCACTCTGCCTGCCCTCTAGAAGAAAAACGTTGCCCTATGGGTCTACCCAGAAACCTCAAATGAGGATAAAACTGCATGCCACTCAACTGTACACCAATTATATAGTCTAGCCTGTGCACTAATGCCCTGTCTGACACAACCTGAGGCCTGAATTCCCAACCGACACCCAGACAGCTTGCCGTACACTGAGAACATCTGAACGGCCATGGCCTTAGGTTGCCATCTCTTTCCAACCTGGTTTTCAGGCGACTGAAACCTAGACCTTATCACTACTCATTTCCCATGGGTGAACGTGATGCAGAAATCATTACTCCTCCTTCCCTCTCGCCAGAATCTTGTGGTTGGCATCTTATCCAAAGTTCAGTGTAGGACCCCTGTGGGGCGTACAGGAGTAGTAGTAGGGCCCCTGAGGGTAGTGTAGGGTCCCCGAGGCCCTGCCCATGCTTAAGAGTTGCGGTGGGCACAAAGACACATTGGGACTCTCAGTTTGAACCCTGTCCTCAAGGAAAGCCTCTCAGTGGCTGGACCATGAGCCCACATATGGGGCCTGCCATGCCCCAAGTCACCCAATCTTAACCAGAGGTAGAGACATCTAGTCACCCCTACTCAGGGCTCTGCTCTGGAATCCCTCTTTGGTGGGACATTTGAGGTAAGTAAACAGAGAAAGGATTCCTCCCACAAACAGAATGACCCCAATCAATTGGGATCAGGCCATCCCCAGAGAGAAAGACTCCTCCATGGCCCATGAGGCTAGCCCAACATTCCACGGCCAATATTGACACAAAATCCAGAGACATAAGCCTCACACTTAGGTCATAGCCCAAAAAATTCTCCTCATAGCCTGTATTTCGGGCCTGCCATACCTACGTCCCCAAACCGTGTTTTCAGACTTCTATCCTGACATCCCTGTCCCACACACCCTCCAGGCTGAGGCCCCTGGAGCCACACCTCAGGACTGTGCCTGCCCTCTCCAAGAAAATTCTTCCCATTCCATTGGCCACAACCCTACAGATTAGGAGAAACCTCCAAAGTCCCAGAGGCCATTCCAATAGTGTAGGCCGCCCAGTATAAAGAGGGGTGATCTGTCACAAGATGAGCAACGACCTCAACTCACCCGTAGACAGATATCCCAAGAGAAAGGTATTAAACTGGACAGGCCCCTAGAACGTAATTGGTTCCATTGCTTTTGTTTCTAAGCATCTCTCCTCAGAGGCCTGTTTTCCAATACCAGCAGATGGGGGATTCCAGAGATACCAATCAGAACAAATCTTGTCTCCACATGGGAAACTTATCCTTTGGAGCTCTGTAAAAACCTCCAGTTAGGAGAAAGCTTCAGGTAACCGGAGCCACCGCCCTATTCCAAGGTCTCCATGGACACAAACCCGCATTAGGACCATTCGGCGGCAGGAGAGTACATTTCAACTCAACCCCCCGTTGATTACTCCCCCAGAGACAGAATATCAAACCTGCCTTGTCGCTAGGAGACAACTGGAATGCAAAGCAGACTCTCTAGGCATCCATCGTTGGAATCCTGCTCTGGCGCCGTTCCATATGGGATGTCCTGGGAACCTTCCAACAGGTCTTGACTGTCCTGCAGAAGGAATCCTTGCAGATTGGAGCATCTCACAACTCCAATCGTGGGAAAACCTACATGGCCTCATGAGATGCTCCCCTTTATAAAGGGGCCATCATGGACGGAAACTCCAACCTGAGCCAACTTCTGATCCATTGCTTTGGTTTCTATGTATCTCTCCTCAGAGGCCTGGTTTCCAATATCAGAATATGGGGGTTTCCTAAGGAAACAATCAGAACAGATCTCATCTCCACATGAGAAACTTGCTCTTTGGAGCTGTGTCAATACCTCAGGTTAGAAGGATCCTTAAGGCGCTGGCACCATGGCCCAATTCCAAGTTCTCCAAGGACACAAACTTACATTATGATCCATCCTCAGGAGAGTCCATTTAAAATCAGCCCCCACGGCTGCTCACCCAGAGCCAGCAGATCAAACCTGCCTTGTCACTAGGAGACAGTTGGAATGCGAGGTGGGCTGCCCACGCATCCATCCTTAGAACCCTGCTCTGGAGAATTTCTTTATGGGACGTCTTGAATCCATACCAACCTGTCTTGACTGTCTCGCAGAATGAATCCTTGTGGTTTGAAGCATCACACAATCCCACTGGGAGAAAACCTCCATTTCCTCATGATGCCCCCACACCTTCATAAATGGGCCATCATGGACAGAAACTCCATCCTAAGCCAAAGTCTGATCCGCGCCCTGAATTCAGAAGCACGAGATCTCGATTCAGCACTTGAGAGTGTGCCTGCTGTGCCCTCGCCCCGAAACCTAAGCCTAACTTGTGTTCTCAGACTTCCATCTTCACAATCTTGGCCACACCCCTCCAGTTTGGCAATTCTGGAGACACAATGCAGCACTCTGCCTGCCCTCCAGAAGAAAAATGTTGCCCTATAGGGCTAACCAGAAACGCCAAATGAGTAACAACCTGCATGCCACTCGACCATACCCCAATTATACAATCTAGCCTGTGCACTAAATCCCTGTCTGACACAGCCTGAAGGCAGACCTCCAGTCCAACACCCAGACAGCTGGCCGTACACTGAGCATATCAAACCCACAATGGCTTTCGGCCATCATCTCTACCCAACCTCAGTTTTCACCTTCAGAACCTAGACCTTATCTCCACTCACTGCTCAGGAGTGAAAGTGATACAAGAATCAGAACTTCTCCTTCGCCATGGCAAGAAACCTTGTGGTTGGCATGTGGTCCAACGTTCATTGTAGGAGAAAGCAGCATGGACTATGAGGCCCCACCTATCCCTGAGGGCTACAATTTGCACAAACACACATTGTGACCCTCAGCGTGAGCCCTATCCTCATGCAAAGCCTCTTAGTGACTGGAACAACAGCCCACATATGGGGCTTGCCAAGCTTCTAGTCCCCCAATCTCAACCAGAGTTAGAGATGTCTAGTCACCCCTACTCAGGGCACTGCTCTGGAATCCCTCTTTGGTGGGACACCTGAGGTAAAAAAAAAAAAAAATACAGAAAGTACTCTTCCCATCCACAGAATGATCCCAACCAATTGGGATCAGGCCAAATCACCAGAGAAAGACTTGTCCATGGCCCTTGAGGACACCCCGACATTCCACGGCCACCGTAGGCACAAAATCCAGAGACAAAAGCCTGAGCAAACGCCACATACTCGCCCTTTGTTCATAGCCCAGAAAATACTCACAGTCTGTAGATCGAGCCTTCATACATACATCCCCAAACCTAAGCTGAGTTTGTGTTTTCAAACTTCTGTCCCCACAGTCCTGGCCCACACACCATCCAAGCTGGGGCCCCTGGAGCCACACCTGAGGACTGTGGCTTCCCTCTCCAGGGGAATTCTGCCATTTCCATTGGCCACAACCCTATAGATTAGGAGAAACCTCCAAACTCCCCGAGGCCATCCCAATAGTGTTGGCTACCCAGGACAAACAGGGATGATCTTTCACAAGTTAGGAAACTACCTCCACTCAGACCCAGAGACAGATATCCCCATAGAATAAGATTGAACTGGACAGGCACTTAGGCCCTAATCAGATCCATTGCTTTTGTTTCCAGGCATCTCTCCTTAGAGGCCTGGTTACCAATCCCAGCATATGGGGGATTACTGAGGCACTCATAGAAAAATCTCGTCTCCACATAGGAAATGTACTCTTTGGAGCTCTATAAAAACCTCTGTTTAGGAGAATCTTTCAGGGCCCCGGATCAAGCTCCCCATTCCATGGTCTCCATGGACTTAAACCCACATTATGATCTATCCTGGGTAGAGTCCATGTCAACTCATCCCCCTTGGTTTCTCCCCCAGGGCCTGCAGATCAAACCTGCCTTGTTGCTAGGAGACAACTAGAATGGGAGGCGGGCTGCCCAGGCATCCATCCTTAGAACCCTACTCTGGAGTCGTTCCATATGGGACATCCTAGAGCCATCCAACAGGTCTCAAGTGTCCCACAGAAGGAATCTTTGCAGTCTGGTGCATCTCACAACTCCCATTGTGGGAAAATTTTCATGGCCTCTTCAGACGCTCCACTTTATAAAGGGGCCATCATGGACAGAAACTCCAACCTGAGCAAACGTCTGATATTCGCCCTGGCTTCAGGTGCATGAGATCTTGATTCAGCTCTGCAGAGTGTGCCTTCTGTGCCCTCACGCCAAAAACTAAGCCTAGCTTGTGTTCTCAGACTACCGTCCTCACACCCCTGGCCCAAAAGCCCTACAATTTGGCAATACTGGGGCCACAATGAAGCACTCTGCCTGCCCTCCAGAAGAAAAACGTTGCCTTATGGAGCTACCTAGAAACCCGAATGAGGATCAACTGAACGCCACTCGACTGCACCCCAAATATACAGTCTACCCTGTCTAATGCCCTGTCTGACACAGCATGAGCACACACCTCCAGACCTACGCTCAACAGCTAGCCACACACTGAGCTCATTGTACCCATCAGGTCCTTAGGTCTTCATCTCTTCCCAACCTCGGTTTTCGCGTTTCAGAACCTAGACCTAAACTCCAATCACTGTCCAGGGGTGAACGTGATGCAGAAATCACAACTCTTCCTTCGCCATGGCCGGAAACCTTGTGGTTTGCATATTCTCCAACGTTCAGTGTAGGAGAATCCAGCGTGGCCCATGAGGCCCTTCCCATGCTTGAGGGCCTTGTTGGGCACAAATAGGCATTGTGACCCTCAGCATGAGCCCTGTCCTCAAGGAAGACCTCTCAGTGTCTGAATCAAGAGCCCACATATTGGACTTGCCATGCCCCAAGGCCCCCAAACTTAAACAGTGGAGGGGTTATCCAGTTGTCCCTACCAAGGACTCTGCTCTGGAATCCCTCTTTTATTGGCACACATGAGGTACATAAAATAAAATAAAAAAACAGAAAGGACTCTTCCCATCCCACAGAATGTACCCAAACTCTTGGGATTGGATCAATTCCTCAGAGAAGGAAAGCCGTCCACAACCCATGAGGCCACGCCAGCATTCGACCCACATTGTTGACACAAATCCAGAGACAAAACCTGAGCAAGCACCTCAAACTCACCCTTTTTCATATCCCGAAGTGTTATCACGGTCTGTAGATTGGCCGTGCCATACCTATGTCCCCAATCCTAAGCGGAGTTTGTGTTTTCAGACTTCTGTCCCCACAGGCCTGGCCCACACACACCCTCAAGGCTGGGCCCCTAGAGCCAAACTCAGAACTGTGCCTGCCCTCTCCAGGGGATTTCTGCCCATTCCATTGGCCACAACCCTATAGATTAGATTAGGAGAAACTCCAAAATCCCGAGGCCATTCCCAATATTATAAGCTGCCCAGGACAAACAGGGGCGATCTGACACAAGCCGAGCAACTACCTCCCCTCAGATCCATAGACACGTATCCCCAGGAAAGAGATTGAACCGGACAGGCACCTAGGCCCTAATCATATCCATTGCTTTTGTTTCTAGGCATCTCTCCTCAGAGGCCTGGTTTCCAATACCAGCATATGGGAGATTCCTTAGGCACTCATCAAAACAATTCTCTTCTCTACATAGGAAACGTACTCTTTAGAGCTCCATCAAAACCTCCGGTTATGAACATCCCTCAAGGCCCCGGATCAAGCACCCCATTCCAAGGTCTCCATGGACACAAATGCACATTATGACCCATCCTCAACTCACCCATTTCAACACACCCGCCTCGGTTACTCACCTAGATCCAGCAGATCGAACTTGCCTTGGTGCTATGAGACACCTGGAGTGGGAGGCAGGCTGCCCAGGCATCCATCTTAGAACCCTGCTCTGGATAACTTCATTATGGAATGCCCTGGAGCCATCCAGCTGGTCTCGACTGTCCCACGGAAGGAATCATTGCGGTTTGGAGCATCTCACAATTCCCATCGTGGGAAAAACTCCATGGCCTCGTGACACCCTCCCCTTCATGAAGGGGCCGTCATGGACAGAAACTCCAACCTGAGCCAACGTCTGATCCTAGCTCTGTCTTCAGGTACACGGGATCTCGAATCATCTCTGCAGAGGGTTCCTGCCGTCCCCTCACCCCGAAATCTAAGTCTGGCTTGTGTTCTCAGAATTTTTTCCTCACACTCCTGGCCCACAAGCCTTCCAGTTTGGGAATTCTGGAGCCACTATGTGGCACTGTGTCTTCCTTCCAGAAGAAAAACGTAGCCCTCTGGGGCTACCCAGTAACCACAAATGAGTACCAACCTGCACGAAACTCGACTGCACCCCAATGATACAGTTTAGCCTGGGCACTAATTCCCTGTCTGCCACAGCCTGAGCCTGCACCTCCCAACCCACACACTCAACAGCTGGCCGAACACTGAGCACATCAGTCACACCCATGGCCTTAGGTCTCTTCATCTCTTCCCAACCTCAGTTTTCAGGCCTCAGAACCTAGACATTAAATCCAATCACAGTCCAGGAGTGAAAGTGTTGCAGAAATTAGAACTCCTTCTTCCCTATGGCCAGAAAACTTGTGGTTGCCATATTGTGCAACGTTCAGTGTAGGAGAAACCAGCATGGTACATTAGGCCACGCCCTGACTTGAGGGGCTCCTTGGGCACAAAAACACACAGTGAAACTCAATGTGAGCCCTATGCTCAAGGAAGGCCTCTCAGTGTCTGGACCAAGAGCCCACATATGGGGCTTGCCATGTTCTTAGGTCCCAATGTTAACCAGAGTTCTGGTTGTCCAGTCGCCCCTCCCCAGGACTCTGCTGTGGAATCCCTCTTTTGGTGGTCCACGTGAGGTAAAAAAAAAATCCAGAAAGGCCTCCTCCCTTCCCACAGAATGACCCCAAACTCTTGGCATTGGGTCAAATCCCCAGAAAGGGAGCCTCATCGATGCCCCATGAGGACACCCGGACATTCCATGGCAATCGGTGACACATATCCAGAAAAAAATAAGCATGAGCAAGCACCTCACTTTCGCCCTTTGTTCATATCCCGAAGAGTTCTCCTCACGGTCTATATATCGGGCCGGCCATACCTACAGACCCAAACCTAAGTGGAGTTTGTGTTTTCAGACTTTTGTCCAAATAGCCCTGGACCACACACGCTCCACACTTATGTCCCTGGAGCCACACATCAGGACTGTGCTTCCCTTTCAAGAGAATTCTTCCCATTCCATAGGCCACAACCTTGCAAATTAGGAAAAACCTCCAAAGTTACCGAGGCCATCCCAATAGTGTAGGCCGCCCAGGATAAACAGGTGTGATCTCAAACCCAGCTGAGCAAACAACCTCCACTCAGACAAAAGATGTCCCCAGAGAAGAATATTGAACCGGACAGGCCCCTAGGCCCTAATCAGATCCATTGCTTTGGTTTCCAGGCATCTCTCCTCAGAGGCCTCATTTCCAATACCAGCAAATGGTGGTTTCCTGAGGCACCAATAAGAACAAATCTCGTCTCCCCCATGGAAAACTTGCTCATTGGAGCTTTGTTATCACCTCTGGTTAGGAGAATCCTTCAGGGCCCTGGTGCCACTGCCCCATACCAAGGTCTCAATGGACTCAAACCAACATTAAGACCATCCTCAGGAAAGTCCATTTCAACTCATTTAAGACCATCCTCAGGAAAGTCCATTCCAACTCAGCCCCCTCTGATGCTACCCCAAGCCAGCAGATCAAACGTTTCTTGTTGCTAGGAGAGAATTGGAATTGAGGCTGTCTGCCCAGGCATCCATACTTAGAACCCTGTTCTGGAAAAATACCTTATGAGACGTCCTGGAGCCATCCAACAAATCTTAATTGTCCCACAGAAGGAATCCTTGCGGTTTGGAGCATCTCACAACTCTAATAGTGGGAAAACCCAGAAGGCCTCATAATGCCCCCCCTTCATGAAGGGGCCAACATGGACAGAAACTCCAACCTGGGCCAAAGTCTGATCCTCGACCTGACTTCAGACTCATGAGATCGCAATTCAGCTCTGCAGAGTGTGCCTGCCATGTCCATTCCCCGAAACCTAAGCCTAGCTTGTGTTCTCAGACTTCCGTCCTCACTCTCCTGGCCCACAAGCCCTCCAGTTTGGGAATTCCGAAGCCACAATGCAGCACTCTGCCTGCCCTCCAGAAGAAAAACTTTGCCCTATGCTGCTAATAAGAAACCCCCAAATGATTATCTAATTCATGCCACTCGACTGTAAAGCAATTATACAGCCGACCCTGAATACTAATGCCTGTCTGGCACAGCCTGAGACAAGACATCCAAACGACACCTAGACAGCTGGCTCCAACCTGGACACAAGGGACCCGCTATGGCTGTAGTACGTCATCTCTTCCCCACCCTCGGTTTTCAGGCTTCAGAACCTAGACCTTATCTCCAATCACTGCCCAGGGGTGAACGTGATGCAGAAATTAGAATTCCTCCTTCCCCATGGCCAGAAACCTTGTGGTTGGCATGTTTGTCCAACGTTCAATGTGGGAAAACCTGCATTGTCAGAAAGGCCACGCCAGTGCTTGAGGGCCGCCCTAGGGCACAGACATGCATTGTGACCTGTAGCGTGAGTCCCGTATTAAAGTAACGCCTCTCAGTGGCTGGACCCAGATCCTGCATATGGGGCTTGTCATATCCATAGGCCCCCAGGCTTAACCAGAGAGCGAGTATTCCAGTTGTCAGTACCCACTGCTATGCTCCAGAATCCCTCTACTGGGGGGACACATGAGGCAGAAAACAGGACTCTTCCCTTCCCACAGAATGACCCCAAAACTCTTGGGGGCTGGACAACCTACCAGAGAGGGAGACTTCTACGACCCATGAGGCAACTCCTACATTAAACGGCCATTGTGGACAAAAATCCAGAGACAAAAGACTGAGCGACTGCCTCCCTCTCACCCTTCTTTCATATCCAGAGGAGCTCCCCTCACGGACTGTAGATCAAGCCTACCCATAACCTCGGCCCCAAACCTGAGCTGAGTTTGGGTTTTTGGATGTCTGTCTGCACAGCCGTGGCCCACACCGCCTCCAGGCTGGGGTCTCTGGAGCCACACCACAGAACTGTGCCTGCTCTCTCCTAAGAAACTGCCCGTTTCCATTGGCCACAACTCTACAAAATAGTAGAATAAACCTCAAGGCCCCCAAGGACATCCCACTACCGCAAGCCGCACTGGACAAACAGGGGCATTATGACACCAGCTGAGCAACTACTACCTCCATGCAGACACACAGACTGATATCCGCAGAGACAGAAGATTGAACCAGACAGGCCCCTAGGCCCTATTATGAACTCGCTCTTTTGTCGTATCCCGAAGAGTTCTACTCACGGTCTGTAGATCGGGCCTGCCATACCTACTTCCCAAAACTAAGCCGAGTTTCTGTTTTCAGACTTCTGTCCCCACATTCCTGGCCCACAGACCCTTCAGGCTGGGGCGCCTGGAGCCACACATCAGGACTGTGCCTGTCCATAACACGGGAATTCTGCCCATTGCATTGTCCACAATCTTACAAATTAGGAAAAACCTCCAGAGTCCCCAAGGACTTTCCCAATAATGTAGGCCGCCCAGGACAAACAAGGGTCATCTGAAACCAGGACTAGGATTCTGAGCAGGGTTCTAAGGATGGATGGCTGGGTAGCCCACATCGCATCCAAATGGACTCTCCTGCTGAGCAAGGAGCCTGATGTGGGACTCGATCCCAGGACGCTGGGATCATGACCTGAGCTGAAGGCAGCTGCTTAACCAACTGAGCCACCCAGGCGTCCCGCCGTGTAGGTTCTTATCTGAAGAACTCTTCAGGATATGAGGAATGAGTGAGTGAGTCTGAGGCGCGTGCTCAGGCTTTTGTCTCTGGATTTTGTATCAGCGATGGCCGTGGAATGTTGGGGAGGCCTCATGGGCCATGGACGATTCTTGCTATCTGTGGACTTGGCCCGATCCCAATTGTTTTTCGTCTATCTGTGGGATGGGAGGACTCCTTTCAGGTTTCTTACCTCAGGTGTCCCACCAAAAGAGGAATTCCAAAGCATAGCCCTGGGGAAGAGTGAAGGGACAACCCGAACAATATTTAAAATTTGGGGCCTAGGGGCATGGAAGCCCAATATGCTGTCTCTCCATCCAGCCACTGAGAGGCCTTACCTGAGTACTGGGGCTCAGGCTAAGGGTCACAATGTGTGTTTGTGACCAATGTGGCCCGCAAGCATGGGCGGGGGCCTCATGGGGCCACACTGGTTTTTTTACTATAATGAACCCTGTACAAACATGCCAACCACAAGGTTTCTTGCCATGGGGAAAGAGTTCTGATTTCTGCATCATTTTCAAACCCGGGCCGTGATTGGAGATAAGGTCTAGGTTCTGAAGCCTGAAAACCGAGGTTGAGAAGAGATGTCGACCTAAGGCAATGACGGGTCCGATGTGCTCAGTGTGCGGCCAGTTGTCTGGGTGGAGCCAGGAGGTCCAGGATCAGGCTGTGTCAGAAAGGGCATTAGTGCCCATGTCAGCCGATATATTTGGGGTACAGTCGAATGGCGTGCAGGTTTGATCCTCATTTGGGGTTTCCGTGGATGTGTCCCTAATATGATTTTATGCCTATGGAGACCTTGGGATGAAGCAGTGGCACTGGGGCCCTGAAGGGTTCTCCTAAAGAGAGGCTTTCACACAACTCCATCGTGCAAGTTTCCCATGTGTAGATGAGATTTGTTCTGATGGGGAGTCAAGAAACAGCCATATGCTGTTATTGAAATCCAGGCCTCTGAGGAGAGATACCTGGAAACCAAAGCAAAGGATCCGATAGGTGCCTAGGTGCCTGTTCGTTCCTTTTTACCTCTGGGGACATCAGTCTACGGGTCTTAGTGCACGTAGGTGCTCAGAGGGGCCCTGATTGCCCCCGTTTGTCCTAGGAAGCCAGAAATATTTGGGATGGCCTCAGGAACTTGGCGGTTTATCCTCTAGAAGGGTTGTGGCCATTGAAATGGGCACATACAATTCCCTTGGACAGGGCAAGCACAGTTGTCAGGTTGGCTCCAGGGGCCTGAGCCTGTAGGGTGTGTAGGCCAGGGCTGTTTTGGACAGTTGTCTGAAAACACAAACTTTGCATATGTTTTCGGGTCATAGGTATGGCAGGACTGATCTACAGACCATCAGGAGAAATCATCGGGATATGAAAAAAGGGCGAGTGTGAGGCTCTTGCTCAAATTTTTGTCTCTGGATATCGTGTCACTCATAGTCGTGAAATTTCTGGGTGGACAACATGGGAAATGGTGAGTCTTACTCTCTGGGGGTTTGACCCGTCTAAAGTGTTTGGGGGTCATTCTGTGGGATGGAGAAGTCCGTTGTTCTGTTGTGGTTGATTTGTTTTGTTTTTTGTTGTTCAAACCTCAGGTGTCCAACCAAATGAGAGATTCCAGAGTAGAGCCCTGGAGAGGGGCGACTGGATAACCAGAAATCTGGTTAAAAATTGGGGCCTAGGGAAATGTCAAGCCCATTATGACATCTAATGGTCCAGCCACTGAGAGGACGTTCTAGAGGACAGGACTCACGCTGAGGGTCCAATGCGTGTTTTATGCCCTCGTCGCACGCAAGAATGGGTGGGACCTCAGGGTGAATGTTGGTTTCCCATACACTGAATGTTGGACAACATGCCAACCACAAGGTTTCTTGCCATGGGTAAGGAAGAGTTCTGATTTTTTGCATCACAGTCACCCCTGGGCAGTGATTGGAGATAAGGTCTAGGTTCTGAAGCCTGAAAACTGAGGTAGGGAAGAGATGATGACCTATGGCCATGGCGGGTCTGATGTGCTCCGTGTGCGGTCAGCTGTCTGGGGTGTTGGTCACGAGGTCCGGGCTCAGGTTGTCAGACAGTGCATTAGTGCCCAGGTTAGACTATATATTTTGGGTGCATTCGAGTGCCGTGTAGGTTCTTATCTGAAGAACTCTTCAGGATATGAAGAATGAGCGAGTCTGAGGAGCGTGCTCAGGACTTTGTCTCTGGATTTTGTATCAGCGATGTCCGTGCAATGTTGGGGGAAGACTCATGGGCCATGGACGAATCTTGCTCTCTGTGGACCCTCAGGTGTCCCACCAAAAGAGGTATTCCAAAGCAGAGCCCTGGGGAAGAGTGAAGGGACAACACGAACTATGGTTAATATTTGGGGCCTAGGGGCATGGCAAACCCAATATGCTGTCTCTCCATCCAGCCACTGAGCGGCCTTACCTAAGGACTGGGCTAAGGCTGAGGGTCACAATATTTGTTTGCCACCTTTGTGGCCCGCAAGCAATGGCGGTGCCTCATTGGACACCCTGGTTATCCACTACACTGAACATTATACAACAAGCCTACCACAAGGTTGTCTTGCCATCGGGAAAGAGTTCTGATTTCTGCTGCATCATTTTTCAAACATGGGCAGTGATTGGAGATAACGTCTAGGTTCTAAATCCTGAATACCGAGGCTGGGAAGAGATAACAACCTAAGGCAATGGCTGGTCCGATGTGCTCAGTGAGCGGCCAGGTGTATGGGTGGGGCCAGGAGGTCGAGGCTCAGCCTCTGTCAAAAAGGCCATTATTGCCCAGGTCAGCCTATATATTTTGGGTACAGGCAAGTGGCGTGCTGGTTGATCTTCATTTGGGATTTCTGGGTAGCCCCAGAAGGCAATGTTTTTTCTTCTGGAGGGCAGGCAGAGTGCTGCATTATAAATTCTGGATTGCCAAACTGTAGGGCTTGTGGGCCAGTAGTCTGAGGATTGAAGTCTGGAGGACACAAGCTAGGCTTAGGTTTCTGGGTGAGAGCATGGCAGGCACAATCTACAGATCTGAACAGAGATCTCTTGCATCTGAAGTCAGGGTGAGGATCAGACGATCGCTCAGGTTGGACCTTATGTCCCTGAGGGCTACTTCATGAAGGGGGGGGGATCACGAGGCCATGGGTGTTTTCTCATGATGGGAATTGTGAGAAGCTCCCAACTTCAAACATTCTTCTGCAGGACAATTGAGACCTGTTGGTTGGCTCCAGGCTAACGGTTCCGAGCAGGGTTCTAAGGATGGATGGCTGGGTAGCCCACCTCGCATTCCAATTGTCTCCTAGCAACAAGACAAGTTAGATCTGCTGGATCTCGCGGAGCAACCGAATACGCTGAGTTGAAATGGACTCTCCTGTGGATGGGTCCTATGTGTTTTTTGTGTCTATGGATACCTTGGAATGACGCGGTGGCACTGGGGCCATGAAGGGTTTTCCTAAACAGAGGCTTTGACTTCACTCCTCCCACGTGCAAGTTTCCCATGTGTAGATGAGATTTGTTCTGGTGGGTGAGTCAAGAAACAGCCATATGCTGGTACTGAAATCCAGGCCTCTGAGGAGAGATGCCTGGGAAACCAAAGCGATGGATCCGTTGAGGGGGCCTAGGGGCCTGTTCGTTCCTTTTTACCTCTGGGGATATCAGTCTACAAGTCTGAGTGTAGGTAGGTTCTCAGACGGGCTCAGATTGCTCCTGTTTGTCCTGGGAAGCCACCACTATTGGGATGCCTCAGGGACTTTGGAGGTTTATCCTATTAGTAGCGTTGTGGCCATTGGAATGGGCACACAGAATTCCCTTTGGAGAGGGCAAGTACAGTCGTCAGCTTGGCACCAGGGGCCTAAGCCTGTAGGCTGTGTAGGCCAGGGCTGTTTGGACAGTTGTCTGAAAACACAAACTCGGCTTATTATTTCGGGTCATAGGTATGGCAGGACTGATCTACAGACCATGAGGAGAACTCTTCGGGATATGAAAAAAGAGCGAGTGTGAGGCTCTTGCTCAAGTATTTATCTCTGGTTATCATGCCATTCATGGTCATGAAATTTCCGGGTGACTTCATGGGAAATGGACAAGTCTTATTCCCAGGGGGTTTGGCCCAATCCAAAGAGTTAGGGGTCATTATGTCGGACGGAGAAGTCCGTTTTTTTGTTGTTGTTTTTGTTTTGTTTTTGTTTTTCAAACTCAGAGGTCCCACCAAATGAGGGAATCCAGAGTAGAGCCCTTGGGTGGGGCGATTGGACAACCAGAAATCTGGTTAAAATTGGGTCCTAGGGACAGCTAGACTTGGGTTTCAGGGCGAGGGCACGGCATGTACCCCCCTGAAGATCTGAAGCAATATCTCATGCATCTGAAGTCAAAGCGGGGATCAGACGTTGGCTCAGCTTGGATTTTCAGTTCATGACGGCCCCTTCATAAAGGGAGCCGAATCTCGAGGCCGTGGAGGTTTTCCCACGTTGGGAGTGGTGGGATGCCCCCCTCCAAGGATTCCATCTGCGGGAAAATTGAGACCTGTTGGACTGATCCAGGACATCCCATATGGATGAGTCCAGACCAACGTTCGAGGATGGATGCCTGGGAAGCCCGCCTCGCATTCCAATTGTCTCCTAGCGACAAGACAGTTTAGATCTGATGGCTCTGCGGGAGCAACCGGGGGTGGCTGAGTTGAAATGGACTTTCCTGAGGATGGGTCTAATGAGTGTTTTTGTCCATGAGGGCCTTGGAATGGGGCGGTGGCACCGGGACACTGAAGTATTCCCCTAAGCTTTTGACATAGCTCCCATGCACAAGTTTCCTTGTGGAGACGAGGTTTGTTCTGATGGGTGCCTCAGGAAAACCCCAATGCTGGTATTGGAATCCAGGGTTTTGAGGAGACATGCCTGTAAACCAAAGCAATGGATCCGATTTTGGCCTAGGGTCCTGTCTTTTTCAATCTTCTTCTCTGGGGAAATCCTTCAAGGGTATGAGTGGAGTTAGATGCTCAGCTGGTGTCAGACTGCCCTTTTTTGTCCCGGGCGGGGCCTATACTATTAGGATGGCCTCAGGGACTTTGGAGGATTCTCCTAATTTGTACGATTTTTGGAACTTTGAGGACAGAAGTGTGAAAACACAAACTCAGCTTATGTTTGGGGACGTAGGTATGGCAGGCCCGATCTACAAACCATGCGAAGGCAACTTCAGGATATGAAGATAGTGCGAGTCTGAGGCACTTGCTTAGGCTTTTTGTCTTTGGATTTTGTATCAGCGATGGCCATGGATTGTTGGGGAGGCCTCATGGGCCATGGACGAATTTTGCTCTCTGTGGATTTGGCCCCGATCCCAATTGTTTTTTCGTCAATCTGTTGGATGGAGGACTCCTTTCAGGGTTGTTACATCAGGTGTCCGTCCAAAAGAGGAATTCCAAAAGCAGAGCCCTGGGGAAGAGTGAAGGGACAACACGAACTATGTTTTAAAATTGGGGCCTAGGGGCATGGCAAGCCCAATATGCTTTCTTTCATCCCAGCCACTGAGAGGCCTTACCTGAGGACTGGGCTAAGGCTGAGGGTCACAATGTGTGTTTGCTACCTATCAGGACCGCGAGCAATGGCGGGGCCTCAAGGGACACACTGGTTTCCACTACACTGAACGTTGGACAACAAGCCAACCACAAGTTTTTCCTGCCATTGGGAAGGAGTTCTAATTTCTGCATCATTTTCAATCCTGGGCAGTGATTGGAGATAAGGTCTAGGTTCTGAAGCCTGAAAAACGTGAGGTTGGGAAGGAGGGATATACGACCTAAGCCCATGGGGGGTCTGAAGTTCTCAGTTTGTAGCCAGCTGTCTGGGGTCGGCCTAGGAGGTCCAGGCTCAGGCTGTGTCAGAAAGGGCATTATTGCCCAGGTCATACTATATATTTTGGGTATAGCCAAGTGTCGTGCAGGTTGATCTTCATTTGTGGTTTCTAGGTAGCCCCAGAGTGCAATGTATTTCTTCTGCAGGGCAGGTAGAGTGCTGCATTGTAGTTCTGGATTGCCAAACTGAAGGGCTTGTGAGCCAGAAGTCTGTGGACAGAAGTCTGAGGACACAAGCAAGGCTTAGGTTTCTGGGTGAGGACATGGCAGGCACAATCTACAGACCTGAACCGAGATCTAGTGCATCTGAAGTCAGGGTGAGGATCAGACGATCGCTCAGGTTGGACCTTATGTCCCTGATGGCCTCTTTATGAAGGGGGGGGATCATGTGGCCATGGGGGTTCTCTCACGATGGGAGTTGTGAGAAGCTCCCAACTGCAAAGATTCTTCTGCAGGACAATTGAGACCTGTTGGTTGGCTCCAGGCCAACGATTCCGAGCAGGGTTTTTAAGGATGGATGGCGGGGTAGGCCACCTCACCCATTCCAATTGTCTTCTAGCAACAAGACAAGTTAGATCTGCTGGATCTCGCGGAGCAACCGAATACGCTCAGTTGAAATGGGCTCTCCTGTGGATGGGTCCTAATGTGTTTTTGTGTCTATGGGGACCTTGTAATGGGGCAGTGGTACACAGGCCCTGAAGGATTCTCCTAACTGGAGGTTTTGAGATATCTTCAAAGGATAATTTTCCCATGTGGAGAAGAGATTTGTTCTGATTGCTGCCTCATGAAATCCCCATATGCTAATATTGGAAACCAGTCCTCTGAGGAGAGATACCTGTAACCGAAAGCAATGAATCTGATTCAGGCCTAGGGGCCTGTCTGATTCAATTTTCTTCTCTGGGGACATCCATCTACGTTGAGTAGAGGTAGATGCTCAGCTGGTTGCAGATGACCCTTGTTTGTCCTGGGCGGCCTACATTATTGGGATGTCCTTGGGGACTCTGGAGGTTTTTCCTAATTTGTACGATTGTGGACAATGGAATGGCAGAATTCCCGTGGTATGGACAGGCACAGTCCTGATGTGTGGCTCCAGGCGCCCCAGCCTGAAGGGTCTGTGGGCCAGGAATGTGGGGACAGAAGTCTGAAAACACAAAACTCGGCTTAGGTTTGGGAAGTAGGTATGGCAGGCCCGATTTACAGACCGTGAGGGGAACTCTTCGGGATAAGACAAAAGAGCGAGTGTGAGGCGCTTGCTCAGACTTTTGTTTCTGGATTTGTTGTCAACGATGGCTGTGGAATCTCAGGGAGGGCTCATGGGCCATGGACGAGACTTCCTCTCTGTGAATTTGGTCCAATCCCAATTGTTTGGGGTCAATCTGAAGGATGGGAGGAGTCCTTTTAGTTTTGTTACCTCAGGTGTCCCACCAAAAGAGGGATTCCGAAAGCAGAGCTCTGGGGAGGGATGAATGGACAACCCGAACAATCCAATTGGGGTGAGGTCGAGAACCGAGCAGGTTGATCCTCATTTGGGGGTTTATGGAGATCCCCATAGAGCAACGTTTTTCTTCTGGAGGGCCAGCATAGGGCTGCATTTTGGTTCCAGAATTCCAAGTCTTGAGAACATGTTTGCCAGGAGTGTGTGGAAGGAAAGTCTGAAAACACAAGGTAGCACGAGGTTTGGGCCCACTGTGCAGAGGCTGAATCGAGATCTCCTGCATCTGAGGTCAGGGCGAGTATCAGATGTTGCCTCAAGCTGGAGTTTGTGTCAATGACGGCCCCTTCCTGAAGGGGGTGGGGGGGCGTCAAGAGGCCACGGAGGTTTCCCTACGCTGGGAGTTGTGAGCTGCTCCAAACTTCAAAGTTTCCTTCTTCAGGACAGTCGAGTACTATTGGATGGTTCCAGGATGCCCCATACAGAAAGACTCGAGAGCAGGGGCCTAAGCATGGATGCCGAGAAAAACTTCAACTCACCTTCCCATTGCCTGGTCGAGACAAGGCACGCTCTATCTGCGGGCTCTTGGGTGAGCTACCCAGAAGGCTGAGATTAAATGGACTTTCCTGAGGATGAGTCATAATGTGGGTTGATGGCCATGGAGACCTTGGAATGTGGCAGTAGCTAAGGGACTCTGCAGGATTCTCCAACCCGAAGGGTTTGACACAACTCCAACAAGGAAGCTTTCCATGCGGAGATGAGAGGTGTTCTGTCTGGTTGCCTCAGGATAGCCCCATATGCTGGTCTTCGAACCCAGGCCTCTGAGGAGTGATACCTGGACACCAAAGCAAGAGTTCATAATAGGGCCTAGGGGCCTGTCTGGTTCAATCTTCTGTCTCTGCGGATATCAGTCTGTGTGTCTGCATGGAGGTAGTAGTTGCTCAGCTGGTGTCATAATGCCCCTGTTTGTCCAGTCCGGCTTGGCGGTAGTGGGATTGTCCTTGGGGACCTTGAGGTTTTCTACTATTTTGTAGAGTTGTGGCCAATGGAACGGGCAGTTTCTTAGGAGAGAGAGCAGGCACAGTTCTGTGGTGTGGCTCCAGAGACCCCAGCCTGGAGGCGGTGTGGGCCACGGCTGTGCAGACAGACATCCAAAAAACCCAAACTCAGCTCAGGTTTGGGGCCGAGGTTATGGCAGGCCCTGATCTACAGTCCGTGAGGGGAGCTCCTCTGGATATGAAAGAAGGGTGAGAGGGAGGCAGTCGCTCAGTCTTTTTGTCTCTGGATTATTTTGTCCACAATGGCCGTTTAATGTAGGAGTTGCCTCATGGGTCGTAGAAGTCTCCCTCTCTGTTAGTTTGTCCAGCCCCCAAGAGTTTGGGGTCATTCTGTGGGAAGGGAAGAGTCCTGTTTTCTGCTTCATGTGTCCCCCCAGTAGAGGGATTCTGGAGCATAGCAGTGGGTACTGACAACTGGAATACTCGCTCTCTGGTTAAGCCTGGGGGCTATGGATATGACAAGCCCCATATGCAGGATCTTGGTCCAGCCACTGAGAGGCGTTACTTTAATACGGGACTCACGCTACAGGTCACAATGCATGTCTGTGCCCTAGGCGGCCCTCAAGCACTGGCGTGGCCTTTCCGACAATGCAGGTTTTCCCACATTGAACGTTGGACAACATGCCAACCACAAGGTTTCTGTCCATGGGGAAGGAGGAATTCTAATTTCTGCATCACGTTCACCCCTGGGCAGTGATTGGCGATAAGGTCTAGGTTCTGAAGCCTGAAAACCGAGGTTGGGAAGAGATGACGAACTACAGCCATAGCGGGTCCCTTGTGTCCAGGTTGGAGCCAGCTGTCTAGGGGTCGTTTGGGATGTCTTGTCTCAGGCTGTGCCAGACAGGGCATTAGTATTCAAGGTAGGCTGTATAATTGCTTTACAGTCGAGTGGCATGCATTAGATAATCATTTGGGTTTTCTTATTAGCAGCATAGGGCAAAATTATTCTTCTGGAGGGCAGGCAGAGTGCTGCATTGTGGCTTCGGAATTCCCAAACTGGAGGGCTTGTGGGCCAGGAGAGTGAGGACGGAAGTCTGAGAACACAAGCTAGGCTTAGGTTTCGGGGAATGGACATGGCAGGCACACTCTGCAGAGCTGAATTGAGATTTCATGAGTCTGAAGTCAGGTCGAGGATCAGGCTTTGGCTCAGGTTGGAATTTCTGTCCATGTTGGCCCCTTCATGAAGCGGGGGGCATTATGAGGCCATGGGGGTTTTCCCTCTATTAGAGTTGTGAGATGCTCCAAACCGCAAGGATTCCTTCTGTGGGACAATTAAGATTTGTTGGATGGCTCCAGGACGTCTCATAAGGTATTTTTTCCAGAACAGGGTTCTAAGTATGGATGCCTGGGCAGACAGCCTCAATTTCCAATTGTCTCCTAGCAACAAGAAACGTTTGATCTGCTGGCTTGGGGTAGCATCAGAGGGGGCTGAGTTGGAATGGACTTTCCTGAGGATGGTCTTAAATGAGTTGAAATGGGATGGTCTTGAAATGGACTTTCCTGAGGATGGTCTTAATGTTGGTTTTGAGTCCATTGAGACCTTGGTATGGGGCAGTGGCACCAGGGCCCTGAAGGATTCTCCTAACCAGAGGTTATAACAAAGCTCCAATGAGCAAGTTTTCCATGGGGAGACGAGATTTGTTCTTATTGGTGCCTCAGGAAACCACCATTTGCTGGTATTGGAAATGAGGCCTCTGAGGAGAGATTGCCTGGAAACCAAAGCAATGGATCTGATTAGGGCCTAGGGGCCTGTCCGGTTCAATATTCTTCTCTGGGGACATCTTTTGTCTGAGTGGAGGTAGTTGCTCAGCTGGTTTTGAGATCACACCTGTTTGTCCTGGGCGGCCTACACTATTGGGATGGCCTCGGTAACTTTGGAGGTTTTTCCTAATTTGCAAGGTTGTGGCCAATGGATGGGAAGAATTCTCTTGAAAGGGAAGCACAGTCCTGAGGTGTGGCTCCAGGGACCCAAGTGTGGAGCGTGTGTGGTCCAGGGCTATTTGGACAAAAGTCTGAAAACACAAACTCCACTTAGGTTTGGGTCTGTAGGTATGGCCGGCCCGATATATAGACCGTGAGGAGAACTCTTCGGGATATGAACAAAGGGCGAAAGTGAGGTGCTTGCTCATGCTTATTTTTTTCTGGATATGTGTCACCGATTGCCATGGAATGTCCGGGTGTCCTCATGGGCCATCGATGAGGCTCCCTTTCTGGGGATTTGACCCAATCCCAAGAGTTTGGGGTCATTCTGTGGGAAGGGAGGAGGCCTTTCTGTTTTTTTTTTTGTTTTTTTTTTTTTTTAACTCAGGTGGACCACTAAAAAGAGGGATTCCACAGCAGAGTCCTGGGGGAGGGGCGACTGGACAACCAGAACTCTGGTTAAACATTGGGACCTAAGAACATGGCAAGCCCCATATGTGGGCTCTTGGTCCAGACACTGAGAGGCCTTCCTTGAGCATAGGGCTCACATTGAGTTTCACAATCTGTTTTTGTGCCCAAGGAGCCCCTCAAGTCAGGGCGTGGCCTAATGTACCATGCTGGTTTCTCCTACACTGAACGTTGCACAATATGGCAACCACAAGTTTTCTGGCCATGGGGAAGAAGGAGTTCTAATTTCTGCAACACTTTCACTCCTGGACTGTGATTGGATTTAAGGTCTAGGTTCTGAAGCCTGAAAACTGAGGTTGGGAAGAGATGAAGACCTAAGGCCATGGTGTGACTGATGTGCTCAGTGTTCGGCCAGCTGTTGAGTGTGGGTTGGGAGGTGCAGGCTCAGGCTGTGGCAGACAGGGAATTAGTGCCCCGGCTAGACTGTATCATTGGGGTGCAGTCGAGTTTCGTGCAGGTTGGTACTCATTTGTGGTTACTGGGTAGCCCCAGAGGGCAAAGTTTTTCTTCTGGAAGGAAGACACAGTGCCACATAGTGGCTCCAGAATTCCCAAACTGGAAGGCTTGTGGGCCAGGAGTGTGAGGAAAAAAATTCTGAGAACACAAGCCAGACTTAGATTTCGGGGTGAGGGTGAGGGGACGGGCAGGAACCCTCTGCAGAGATGATTCGAGATCCCCGTGTACCTGAAGACAGAGCTAGGATCAGACGTTGGCTCAGGTTGGAGTTTCTGTCCATGACGGCCCCTTCATGAAGGGGAGGGTTGTCACGAGGCCATGGAGGTTTTCCCACGATGGGAATGTGAGATGCTCCAAACCGCAATGATTCCTTCCGTGGGACAGTCGAGACCTGCGGGATGGCTCCAGGACATCCCATAAGGAAGTTATCCAGAGCAGGGTTCTAAGGATGGATGCCTGGGCAGCCTGCCTCCCATTCCAGGTGTCTCATAGCGCCAAGGCAAAGTTCGATCTGCTGGATCTAGGGGAGTAACCGAGGCGGGTGTGCGGGTGTGTGTTGAAATGGGTGAGTTGAGGATGGGTCATAATGTGCATTTGTGTCCATGGAGACCTTGGAATGGGGGGTGCTTGATCCGGGGGCCTTGAGGGATGTTCATAACCGGAGGTTTTTGATGGAGCTCTAAAGAGTACGTTTCCTATGTAGAGAAGAGAATTGTTTTGATGAGTGCCTAAGGAATCTCCCATATGCTGGTATTGGAAACCAGGCCTCTGAGGAGATATGCCTGGAAACAAAAGCAATGGATCTGATTAGGGCCTAAGTGCCTGTCCAGTTCAATCTTATTCTATGGGGATATCTGTCTCTGGGTCTGAGTGGAGGTAGTTTCCTAACTTGTGAAAGATCATCCCTGTTTGTCCTGGGCAGCCCAACACTATTGGGATGGCCTCGGGGAGTTTGGAGGGTTTCTCCTAATCTATAGGGGTGTGGCCAATGGAAATGGCAGAATTCCCCTGGAGAGGGAAGCCACAGTCCTCAGGTGTGGCTCCAGGGGCCGCAGGTTGGATGGTGTGTGGGCCAGGACTGTGGGGACAGAAGTCTGAAAACACAAACTCAGCTTAGGTTTGGGGATGTATGTATGAAGGCTCGATCTACAGACCGTGAGAATTTTTCCGGGCTATGAACAAAGGGCGAGTATGTGGCGTTTGCTCAGGCTCTTGTCTCTGGATTTTTGTGCCTATGGTGGGCGTGGAATGTCGGGGTGTCCTCAAGGGCCATGGACAAGTCTTTCTCTGGTGATTTGGCCTGATCCCAAGTGGTTGGGATCATTCTGTGGATGGGAAGAGTCCTTTCTGTATTTTTTTTTTTTTTTACCTCAGGTGTCCCACCAAAAGAGGGATTCCAGAGCAGTGCCCTGAGTAGGGGTGACTAGACACATCTCTAACTCTGGTTGAGATTGGGGGGACTAGGGGCTTGGCAAGCCCCATATGTGGGCTGTTGTTCCCAGTCACTAAGAGGCTTTACATGAGGATAGGGCTCACGCTGAGGGTCCAATGTGTGTTTGTGCAAATTGTAGCCCTCAGGGATAGGGTGGGGGCCTCATAGTCCATGCTGCTTTCTCCTACTACAATGAACGTTGGACCACATGCCAACCACAAGGTTTCTTGCCATGGCGAAGGAGAAGTTTCTGATTCTTGTATCACGTTCACTCCTGAGCAGTGAGTGGAGATAAGGTCTAGGTTCTGAAGGTGAAAACTGAGGTTGGGTAGAGATGATGGCCGAAAGCCATTGTGGGTTTGATATGCTCAGTGTATGGCCAGCTGTCTGGGTGTTGGACTGGAGGTCTGCCTTCAGGATGTGTCAGACAGGGCTTTAGTGCACAGGCTAGATTGTATAATTGGGGTATGGTCGAGTGGCATGCAGGTTGTTACTCATTTGGCGTTTCTGGTTAGCCCTATAGGGCAACATTTTTCTTCTGGAGGGCAGGCAGAGTGCTGCATTGTGTCTCCAGAATTGCCAAACTGGAGGGGTGTGGCCAGGATTGTGAAGACGGAAGTCTGAGAACACAAGTTAGGCTTGGGTTTTCGGGGCGAGGGCACAGCAGGAACACTCTCAAGTGCTGAATCGAGATCTCGTGCTTCTGAATTCAGGGCGCGGATCAGACTTTGGCTTAGGAGGATGGAGTTTCTGTCCATGATGGCCCATTTATGAAGGTGTGGGGGCATCATGAGGAAATGGAGGTTTTCTCACAGTGGGATTGTGTGATGCTTCAAACCACAAGGATTCATTCTGCGAGACAGTCAAGACAGGTTGGTTGGATTCAAGACGTCCCATAAAGAAATTCTCCAGAGCAGGGTTCTAAGGATGGATGCCTGGGCAGCCCACCTCGCATTCCAACTGTCTCCTAGTGACAAGGCAGGTTTGATCTGCTGGCTCTGGGTGAGCAGCCGAGGGGGCTGATTTGAAATGGACTCTCCTGAGGATGGATCATAATGTAAGTTTGTGTCCTTGGAGACCTTGGAATTGGGCCATGGTGCCCAGCGCCCTGAAGGATCCTCCTAACCTGAGGTATTGACACAGCTCCAAAGAGCAAGTTTCTCATGTGGAGATGAGATCTGTTCTGATTGTTTCCTTAGGAAACCCCCATATTCTGATATTGGAAACCAGGCCTCTGAGGAGAGATACATAGAAACCAAAGCAATGGATCAGAAGTTGGCTCAGGTTGGAGTTTCTGTCCATGATGGCCCCTTTATAAAGGGGAGCATCTCATGAGGCCATGTAGGTTTCCCACGATAGGAGTTGTGAGATGCTCCAATCTGCAAGGATTCCTTCTGCAGGACAGTCAAGACCTGTTGGAAGGCTCCCAGGACATCCCATATGGAACGGCGCCAGAGCAGGATTCCAACGATGGATGCCTAGAGAGTCTGCTTTGCATTCCAGTTGTCTCCTAGCGACAAGGCAGGTTTGATATTCTGGGCTCTGGGGGAGTAATCAACGGGGCTGAGTTGAAATGTACTCTCCTGCCGAATGGTCATAATGCGGGTTTGTGTCCATGGAGACCTTGGAATAGGGCGGTGGCTCCGGTTACCTGAAGGCTTTCTCCTAACTGGAGGTTTTTACAGAGCTCCAAAGGATAAGTTTCCCATGTGGAGACAAGATTTGTTCTGATTGGTATCTCTGGAATCCCCCATATGCTGGTATTGGAAAAAACAGGCCCCTCTGAGGAGAGATGCTTAGAAACAAAAAAGCAATGGAACCAATTACGTTTCTAGGGGCCTGTCCAGTTTAATACCTTTCTCTTTGGGATATCTGTCTACGGGTGTGAGTTGAGGTCGTTGCTCAGCTTGTGACAGATCACCCCTCTTTGTACTGGGGGCGGCCTACACTATTGGAAATGGCCTCTGGGACTTTGGAGGTTTCTCCTAATCTGTAGGGTTGTGGGCCCAATGGAATGGGAAGAATTTCCTTGGAGAGGGCAGGCACAGTCCTGAGGTGTGTGGCTCCCAGGGGGGCCTCAGCCTGGAGGGGTGTGTGGGGACAGGGATGTCAGGATAGAAGTCTGAAAACACGGTTTTGGGGGACGTAGGTATGGCAGGCCCGATCTACAGACTATGAGGAGAATTTTTTGGGGCTATGACCTAAGGGTGAGGCTTATGTCTCTGGATTTTGTTGTCAATAGTGGGCCGTGGAATGTCGGGCTGGCCTCATGGGCCATGGAGGAGTCTTTCTCTCTGGGGATGGCCTGATCCCAAGTGATTGGGGTCATTCTGTGGGTGGGAGGAATCCTTTCTTCTGTTGTTACTTACCTCAAATGTCCCACCAAAGAGGGGATTCCAGAGCAGGAGCCCTGAGTAGGGGTGACTAGATGTCTCTACCTCTGGTTAAGATTGGGTGACTTGGGGCATGGGCAGGCCCCCCATATGCGGGCTCATGGTCCAGCCACTGAGAGGCTTTTACTTTGAGGACAGGGTTCAAACTGAGGGTCCCAATGTGTGTTTGTGCCCACCGCAGCTCTTAAGCATGGGCAGGGCCTCAGGGACCCTACACACTACCCCTCAGGGGCCCTACTACTACTCTGGCCTGTAGGCCCTACAGGGGTCCTACACTGAACTTTGGATAAGATGCCAACCACAAGATTTCTGGCGAGGAGGGAAGGAGGAGTTATGAGTTTCTTGCATCTGCATCACGTTCACCCATGGGAAATGAGTAGAGATAAGGTCTAGGTTTCTGTAGCCTGAAAACAACCAGAAAAGTTGGAAAGAGATGGCAACCTAAGGCCATGGCTCGGTTCAGATGTTCTCAGTGTACGGCAAGCTGTCTGGGTGTGTCGGTTGGGAATTCAGGGCCCTCAGGTTGTGGTCAGACAGGGCATTAGTGCACAGGCTAGACTAGACTATATAATTGGTGTACAGTTGGAGTGGGCATGCAGGTTTATCCTCATTTGAGGTTTCTGGGTAGACCCCATAGGGCAACGTTTTTCTTCTAGAGAAGGGCAGGCAGAGTGCAGCACTGTGTCATCGGAATCCCAAAAATGGGGGGCGTTTTGGGAGGTTGTTCCAGGAGAGTGAGAGGACGGAAGTCTGAGAACCCATAGCTTATGCTTAGGTTTTGGGGGTGAGGGAACAACAGCAGGTAAATGACTTGGGTGAAGAGGCTTAGCATCAAGATGCACTCGTGCAATCAAAGAAGTCAAGGCGAAGATCATCTGCCGTTTGGCTCAGCGGGTTGGGAGTTTCTTTTCCATCTGATCCGACTTCATGAAGATTGGGGGGGCCGAATCATGAAGACCTGGGGCATCATGTGACCTTGAGTTGTAAGCTTTCCCATGATATGAGTTGTGGGAGGTGGTCCCTCAAGGAGATGCAACAAAGGACTATCCTGTGGGTTCTAACAAGTCGAGTGGACCTGTTGGAATGTCTGCTCAAGGATCCAAGAGAGGTGCGGTATTCCCCAATAAGGAACTATTTCATTTCTACGGGTGAGTCCAGAGCAGGGTTCTAAGGGTTGCCCTGGATCTCTAAGGAGAGATGCCTCGAAACCAAAGCAATGGATCCGATAGGTGCCTATAGGGCCTGTTCGTTTCCTTTTTACCTTCTGGGGACATCAGTTCTATGGGTCTGAGTGCCGGTAGGTGCTCAGATGGGGCCCAGATTGCCCCTGTTTTGTCCTGGGAATAGCCCCAAATATTTTGGGATTGCCTCAGGGACTTTGGGGAGGTTTATCCTATTCCTATTAGTAGGGTTTGTGGCCATTGGAATGGTGCACATACAATTCCCTTGGAGAGGGCAAGCAACAGTCGTCAGGTTTGGCTCCAGGGGGCCTGAGCCTGTAGGGTGTGTAGGCCAGGGCTTGTTTGGACAGTTTGTCTGAAAACACAAACTCGGCTTATGTTTCGGGTCATAGGTATGGGCAGGGAACTGAATCTACAGACCATGAGGAGAACTCTCTTCGGGATATGAAAAAAAAGGGCGAGTGGTGAGGCTCTTGCTCAAGTTTTTGCTCTCTGGATATCGTGTCACTCATGGTCGTGAAATTTCGCGGGTGACTTCATGGGGAAATGGACGAGTCTTACTCTCTGGGGGTTTGGCCCCGGTCCAAAGAGTTTGGGGGTCATTCTGTGGGATGGAAGAAGTCCGTTGTTCTGTTGTTGGTTGATGTTTTGTGTTTTTGTTTTTGTTTTTCAACCTCAGTGTGTCCCACCAAATGAGGGATTCCAGAGTAGAGAGCCCTGGGGTAGGGGCGACTGGACAACCCAGAAATCTGGTTTAAAAATTGGGGCCGTAGGAACATGTCAAGCCCATTATGACATCTAATGGTCCAGCCACTGAGAGAGGACGTACTAGAGGACAGGACTCACGCTGAGGGTCACAATGCGTGTTTATGCCCTCGTCGCACTCAAGAATTGGCGGGGGCCTCAGGGTGCCTTCATGGTATGCTGTTTTCTCCTACACTGAACGTTTTGGACAACCATTGCCAACCACAAGGTTTCTTGCCATGGGTAAGGAAGAGTTCTGATTTCTGTTCATCACAGCAGTCACCCCCTGGCCCCGCGTGATTGGAGATAAGGTCTAGGTTCTGAAGCCTGAAACTGAGGTAGGGAAGAGATGATGACCTAAGGCCATGGCGGGTCCTGATGGGCTCAGTTGTGTGTGGCGGTCAGCTGTCTGGGTGTTGGTCACGAGGGTCCGGGCTCAGGTTGTCAGACAGTGCATTAGTGCCCAGGTTAGACTATATATTTTGGGTGCCCTTCGATGCCGTTTAGGTTCTTATCTCTGAAGAACTCTTCAGGATATGAAGAATGAGCGAGTCTGAGGCGCGTGCTCAGGCATTTTTGTGTCTCTGGATTTTTATCAGCGATGGCCGTGGAATGTTGGGGGGAGGCCTCATGGGCCCATGGAACGAATCTTGCTCTCTGTGGATTTGGGCCCGATCCCAATTGTTTTTCGTCAATCTGTGGGATGGGAGGACTCCTTTCAGGGTTTGTTTTACCTCAGGTGCCCACCAAAAGAGGAATTCCAAAGCAGAGCCCTGGGGAAGAGTGAAGGGACAACCCGAACTACCGGTTAAAAATTGGGGCCTAGGGGCATGGCAAGCCCCAATATGCTGTCTCTTCCATCCCGCCACTGAGAGGCCTTCCCTGAGGACTGGGCTCAGGCTGTGGGTCACAATGTGTGTTTTGTGACCAATGTGGCCCGAAGCATGGGCGGGGATGCCTCATGGGCCCACTGGTTTCCAAGTACACTGAACCTTGGACAACATGCCAACCACAAGGTTTCTTGCCATGGGGAAGAGTTCTGATTTCTGCATCATTTTCAAAACCCGGGCCGTGATTGGAGATAAGGTCTAGGTTCTGAAGCCTGAAAACCGAGGTTGAAGAAGAGATGACGACCTAAGGCCATGCGGTCCGATGTGCTCAGTGTGCGGCCAGCTGTCCCTGGGTGGGGCCAGGGAGGTCCAGGCTCAGGCTGTGTCAGAAAGGGCATTAGTGCCCAGGTCAGCCTATATATTTGGGGTACACAGCCGAATGGCGTGCAGGTTGATCCTCATTTGGGGTTTCTCTGGGTAGCCCCAGAGGGCAATGTTTTTTCTTCTGGAGGGCAGGCAGAGTGCTGCATTGTAGTTCTGGATTGCCAAACTGGAGGGCTTGTGGCCAGTAGTCTGAGGACGGAAGTCTGAGAACCCAAGCTAGGCCTAGGTTTCTGGGTGAGGATATGGCAGGCTCAATCTACAGACCTGAATCGAGATCTCGTGCATCTGAAGTTAGGGTCGAGGATCAGACGATCGCTCAGGTTGGACATTCTGTCCCTGATGGCCCCTTCTTGAAGGGGGGGTGGGGGGGTGGATCACGAGGGCCATGGGGTTTTTCCCACGATGGGAGTTGTGAGAAGCTCCCAACTGCAAAGATTCTTCTGCAGGACAATTGAGACCTGTTGGTTGGCTCCAGGACAACGATTCCGAGCAGGGTTCTAAGGATGGATGGCTGGGTAGCCCACCCCTCGCATTCCAATTGTCTCCAAGCAACAAGACAGGTTAGATCTGCTGGATCTGGGGAGGGCAACAACCGAGAGGGCTGAGTTGAAATGGACTCACCCGTGGATGCGACCTAATATGATTTTGTGTTTTTAATGGAGAACTTGGAATGAAGCGGTGGCACTGGGGCCCTGAAGGGTTCTCCTAAAGAGAGGCTTTCACACAGCTCTATCATGCAAGTTTCCCATGTGTAGATGATATTTGTTCTGATGGTGAGTCAAGTAACAGCCATATGCTGTTATTGAAATCCAGGCCTCTGAGGAGAGATGCCTGGAAACCAAAGCAATGGATCCGATAGGTGCCTAGGGGCCTGTTCGTTCCTTTTTACCTCAGGGGGCATCAGTCTACGGGTCTGAGTGCAGGTAGTTGCTCAGATGGGCCCAGATTGCCCCTGTTTGTCCTGGGAAGCCACAAATATTGGGATGGCCTCAGGGACTTTGGAGGTTTATCCTATTAATAGCGTTGTGGCCATTGGAATGGGCACATACAATTCCCTTGGAGAGGGCAAGCACAGTCGTCAGGTTTGGCTCCAGGGGCCTGAGCCTGTAGGGTGTGTAGGCCAGGGCTGTTTGTACAGTTGTCTGAAAACACAAACTCGGCTTATGTTTCAGGTCATAGGTATGGCAGGACTGATCTACAGACCATGAGGAGAAACTCTTTCGGATATGAAAAAGGGCGAGTGTGAGGCTCTTGCTCAAGTTTTTGTCTCTGAATATCGTGTCACTCATGGTCGTGAAAAATTTCCGGGTGACTTCATGGGAAATGGTGAGTCTTACTCTCTGGGGGTTTGACCCGTCCAAAGAGTTTGGGGTCATTCTGTGGGATGGATGAAGTCCGTTGTTCTGCTGTTGTTGATTTGTTTTGTTTTGCTTTTCACCTCAGGTGTCCCACCAAATGAGAGATTCCAGAGTAGAGCCCTGGGGAGGGGCTACTGGACAACCAGAAATCTGGTTAAAAATTGGGGCCTAGGGACATGTCAAGCCCATTATGACATCTAATGGTCCAGCCACTGAGAGGACGTACTAGAGGACAGGACTCACGCTGAGGGTCACAATGCGTGTTTATGCCCTCGTCGCACTCAAGAATGGGCGGGGCCTCAGGGTGAATGCTGGTTTCTCCTACACTGAACGTTGGACAACATGCCCACCAGAATGTTTCTTGCCATGGGTAAGGAAGAGTTCTGATTTCTGCATCACAGTGACCCGTGGGCAGTGATTGGAGATAAGGTCTAGGTTCTGAAGCCTGAAAACTGAGGTAGGGAAGAGATGATGACCTAAGGCCATGGCGGGTCTGATGTGCTCAGTGTGCGGTCAGCTGTCTGGATGTTGGTCACGAGGTCCGTGCTCAGGTTGTCAGACAGTGCATTAGTGCCCAGGTTAGACTATAGATTTTGTGAGCCTTCGAGTCCCGTGTAGATTCTTATCTGAAGAACTCTTCAGGATATGAAGAATGAGCGAGTCTGAGGCGCGTGCTCAGGCTTTTGTCTCTGGATTTTGTATCAGCGATGGCCGTGGATTGTTGGGGAGGCCTCATGGGCCATGGACGAATCTAGCTCTCGGTGGATTTGGCCCGATCCCAATTGTTTTTCGTCAATCTGTGGGATGGGGGGACTCCTTTCAGGTTTGTTACCTCAGGGGTCCCACCAAAAGAGGAATTCCAAGGCAGAGCCCTGGGGAAGCGTGAAGGGACAACCCGAATTATGGTTAAAAAATGGGGCCTAGGGGCATAGCAAGACCAATATGCTGTCTCTCCATCCAGCCACTGAGAGGCCTTACCTGAGGACTGGGCTCAGGCTGAGGGTCACAATGTGCTTTTGTGACAAATGTGGCCCGCAAGCATGGGCGGGGCCTCATGGCCACACTCACAGTTTCAATGACACTGAACCTTGGACAACATGCCGACCACAAGGTTTCTTTCCATGGGGAAACAGTTCTGATTTCTGCATCATTTTCAAACCCGGGCCGTGATTGGACATAAGGTCTAGGTTCTGAAGCCTGAAAACCGAGGTTGAGAAGAGATGATGACGTAAGGCCATGGCGGGTCCGATGTGCTCTGTGTGCGGCCAGCTGTCTGGGTGGGGCCAGGAGGTCCAGGATCAGGCAGTGTCACAAAGGGCATTAGTGTCCAAGTCAGCCTTTATATTTGGGGTACAGCGGAATGGCGTGCAGGTTGTTCCTCATTTGGGGCTTCTGGGTAGCCCCATAGGGCAATGTTTTTCTTCTGGAGGGCAGGCAGAGTGCTGCATTGTAGTTCTGGATTGCCAAACTGGAGGGCTTTTGGGCCAGTAGTCTGAGGACGGATGTCTGAGGACCCAAGCTAGGCCTAGGTTTCTGGGTGAGGATATGGCAGGCACAATCTACAGACCTGAATCGAGATCTCGTGCATCTGAAGTCAGGGCGAGGATCAGACAATCTCTCAGGTTGGACACTCTGTCCCTGATGGCCCCTTCTTGAAAGGGGGTTGGATCCCGAGGCCATGGGGGTTTTCCCACGATGGGAGTTGTGAGAAGCTCCCAACAGCAAAGATTCTTCTGCAGGACAATTGAAACCTATTGGTTGGATCCAGGACAACGATTCCGAGCAGGGTTCCATATCCGAGTAGCCCACCTCGCATTCGAATTATCTCCAAGCAAGAAGACAGGTTAGATGTGCTGGTTCTGGTGGAGCAACCGAGGAGGTTGAGTTGAAATGGACTCTCTCGTGGATGTGTTTAATATGATTTTGTGTCTATGGAGACCTTGGAACGAAGCGGTGGCACTGGGGCCCTGAAGGGTTCTTCCTAAGAAAGGCTTTCACACAGCTCCATCGTGCAAGTTTCCCATGTGTAGATGAGATTTGTTCTGATGGGTGAGTCTAGAAACAGCCATATACTGTTATTGAAATCCAGGCCGCTGAGGAGAGATGCCTGGAAACCAAAGCAAGGGATCCGATAGGTGCCTAGGGGCCTGTTCGTTCCTTTTTACTTCTGGGGACATCAGTCTACGGGTCTGAGTGCAGGTAGGTGCTCACATGGGCCCAGATTGCCCCTGTTTGTCCTGGGAAGACACAAATATTGGGATGGCCTCAGTGACTTTGGCGGTTTATCCTCTTAGTAGGGTTGTGGCCATTGGAATGGGCACATACAATTCCCTTGGACAGGACAAGCACATTTGTCAGGTTTGGCTCCAGGGGCCTAAGCCTGTAGGGTGTGTAGGCCAGGGCTGTTTGGAAAGTTCAACGTTGTCTGAAAACACAAACTCTGGCATATGTGTCGGGTTCATAGGTATGGCAGGACTGATCTACAGACCATGAGGAAGAACTCGTCGGGATATGAATTAAAGGGCGAGTGTGAGGCTCTTGCTCAAGTTTTTGTCTCTGGATATTGTTGTCACTCATGGTCGTGAAATTTCCGGCTGACTTCATGGGAAATGGTGAGTCTTACTCTCTGGGGGTTTGACCCGTCCAAAGAGTTTGGGATCATTCTGTGGGATGGATGAAGTCCGTTGTTCTGCTGTTGTTGATTTGTTTTGTTTTGTTTTTCAACATCAGGTGTCCCACCAAATGAGGGATTCCAGAGTAGAGCCCTGGGGAGGGGCGACTGGACAACCAGAAATCTGGTTAAAAATTGGAGCCTAGGGACATGTCAAGCCCATTATGACATCTAATGGTCCAGCCACTGAGAGGACGTACTAGAGGACAGGACTCACAATAAAGGTCACAATGCGTGTTTATGCCCTCGTCGCACTCAAGAATGGGCGGGGCCTCAGGTTGAAATCTGGTTTCTCCTACACTGAACGTTGGACAACATGCCCACCAGAAGGTTTCTTGCCATGGGTAAGGAAGAGTTCTGATTTCTGTATCACAGTGACCCGTGGGCAGTGATTGGAGATAAGGTCTAGGTTCTGAAGCCTGAAATCTGAGGTAGGGAAGAGATGATGACATAAGGCCATGGCTGGTCTGATGTGCTCAGTGTGTGGTCAGCTGTCTGGATGTTGGTCACGAGGTCCGGGCTCTGGTTGTCAGTGCATTAGTGCCCAGGTTAGACTATAGATTTTGGGTGCCTTCGAGTCCCGTGTAGATTCTTATCTGAAGAACTCTTTAGGATATGAAGAATGAGCGAGTCTGAGGCGCGTGCTCAGGCTTTTGTCTCTGGATTTTGTATCAGCGATGGCCGTGGATTGTTGGGGAGGCCTCATGGTCCATGGACGCATCTCTGGAGGCGGGTCCGAATGTCTCTGGTGGTGAACATTCGCCCGATTCCCAAAATGGACGAGTTTTTGGCTGGGGGGTGTCCCATCCAAAAGAGTTTGGGGTCATCAGTGGGATGGAAGAAGTCCATTGTTCTTATGTTGTTGATTTGTTTTGTTTTGTTTTTCAACCTCAGGTGTCCCACCAAAAAGAGGAATTCCAAAGTAAGAGCCCCTGGAGGGGGGGAGTGAAGGGACAACCCGAAAAATGTATGGTTAAAAAATGGGGCCTAGGGCACATGTCAAAGCCCAATATGCTATGATCTCATCAAATCCAGCCACTGAGAGGGTCCTCTTTCACCCTGAGGACTGGGCTCAGGCTGAGGGTCACAATGTGTGTTTGTGACCAATGCACCTCGAAGAATGGGCGGGGCATCAGGGTGAATGCTGGTTTCTCCTACACTGAACATTGGACAACATGCCAACCACAAGGTTTCTTGCCATGGGTAATGAAGTGTTCTGATTTCTGTATCACAGTGACCCGTGGGTAGTTATTGGAGATAAGGTCTAGGTTCTGAAGCCTGAAAACCGAGGTTGAGAAGAGATGACGACGTAAGGCCATGGCGGGTCCTATGTGCTCAGTGTGAGGCCAGCAGTCTGGGTGGGGCCAGGAGGTCCAGGCTCAGGCTGTGTCAGAAAGGGAATTAGTGCCCAGGTCAGCCTTTATATTTGGGGTACAGCCCAATGGCTTGCAGGTTGATCCTCATTTGGGGTATCTGGGTAGCCCCAGAGGGCAATGTTTTTCTTCTAAAGGGCAGGCAAAATGCTGCATTGTAGTTCTGGATTGCCAAACTGCAGGGCTTGTGGGCAAGTAGTCTCAGGACGGAATTCTGAGAACCCAAGCTTGCTCTAGGGTACTGGGTGAGGATATGGCAGGCACAATCTACAGACCTGAATCTAGATCTCGTGCATCTGAAGTCAGGGCGAGGATCAGACGATCTCTCCTGTTGGACACTCTGTCCCTCATGGCCCCTTCTTGAAAGGGGGTTGGATCCCGAGGCCATGGGGGTTTTCCCACGATGGGAATTGTGAGAAGCTCCCAACTGCAAAGATTCTTCTGCAGGACAATTGAGACCTGTTGGTAGGCTCCAGAACAACGATTCCGAGCAGGGTTCTAAGGATGGATGGCTGGGTAGCCCACCTCGTATTCCAATTGTCTCCAAGCAACAAGAGAGGTCAGATCTGCTGGATCTGGTGGAGCACACGAGGAGGCTGAGTTGAAATGGACTCTCCCGTGGATGTGTCCTAATATGATTTTATGCCTATGGAGACCTTGGAATGAAGCTGTGGCACTGGGGCCCTGAAGGGTCCTCCTAAAGAGAGGCTTTCACACAGCTCCATCGTGCAAGTTTCCCATGTGTAGATGAGATTTGTTTCTGATGGGTGAGTCAAGAAACAGCCATATGCTGTTATTGAAATCCAGGCCTCTGAGGAGAGATGCCTGGAACAAAGCAAAGCAATGGATCCGATAGGTGCCTAGGGGCCTGTTCGTTCTTTTCCGACCTCTGGGGACATCAGTCTAAACGGGTCTGAGTGCCGGTAGGTGCTCAGATGGGGCCCAGATTGCCCCTTTTGTCCTGGGAAGCCACAAATATTGGGATGGCCTCAGGGACTTTGGGAGGTTTATCCTATTAGTAGGGTTGTGGCCATTGGAATGGGCCCACACAACAATTCCCTTGGAGAGGGCAAGCACAGTCGTCAGGTTGGCTCCAGGGGCCCTGAGCCTGTAGGAAGTGTGTAGGGCCAACGGCCTGTTTGGACAGTTGTCTGAAAACACAAACTCGGCTTTATGTTTCGGGTCAATAGGTAATGGCAGGACTGCTCTGATCTACAGACCATGAGGAGAAAACTCTTTCGGGGATATGAGGAAAAAAGGGCGAGTGTGAGGTGAGGCTCTTGCTCAAGTTTTTGTCTCTGGATAATCGTTATGTCACTCATTTCCGTGGTGAGGAATTTTCCGCGTGACTTCCATGTGAAAATGGACGAGTCTTACTCTCTGGGGGTTTGGCCCCGTCCAAAGAGTTTGGGGGTCATTTCTGTGGAATGGAAGAAGTCCGTGTTTCTGTTGTTTGTTGATTTGTTTTTGTTTTTGTTTTTCAACCTCAGGTGTCAGGTGGCACCACAAATGAGGGGATTCCAGAGTAGAGCCCTGGGAGGGGCCGACTCATCGAACAACCAGAAATCTGGTTAAAACATTGGGGCCTAGGGACATTGTCACAGCCCACTTGATGACAATCTAATGGTCCAGCCACTGGAGAGGACGTAACTAGAAGGACATCAGGACCCTCACACCTGAGGATGCCCAATGCGTGTTTATGCCCTCGTTGCACTCAAGAATGGCTTTTTTTTTTGGGGCGGTTCAGGTGAATGCTGGTTTTCTCCTACCATGCTTTTGAAACGTTGGACAACATGCCAACCACAAGTTTTCTTGCCCATGGGTTAAGGAAGAGTTCTGAATTTCTGCATCAGAGTCACCCCTGGGGCAGTGATTGGACTGATAAGGGTCTAGGTTTTCTGAAGACTGAAAACTGAGGTAGGGAAGCGTATGATGACCTAAGTGCCATTGGCGGTCGGGTCTGCGATGTGCTCCAGTCGCTGTGCGGTCAGGCGTGTCGGGTGTTGGGTCACACGATAGTCCGGGCTTCATGAGTGTCATGTGACAGTGGCAATTAGTGCCCAGGTTAGACTATTATATCTTTGGTGCCTTCGACCGTTGCCGTGTAGGTTCTTATCTGCAAGAACTCGGCTTCAGGATATAGAAGAATGAGCAGAGTCTGACGGCTCGGGCTCGGCTTTTTGGGTCCTCTGGAGTTTGAATATCAGCGATGGCCACTGGAATGTTGGGGAGCCTCATGGGCCATGACGACGAATCTTGGCTCCCTCTGTGGATTGGGCCCGATCCCAATTGTTTTTTTCGTCAATCTGTGGGATGGGAGGGGAAGGACTCCATTTCAGGTTGTTTGTTACCTTCAGGTGTCCGACCAAAAGAGGGAATTCCAACCAAAGCAGGAGCCCCGGGTAAGAGTGAAGGGGGACAACCCAACAAATATTGTTAAAAATTGGGCGCTACTAGGGTTCTGTTGGCAACGCCCCATACGATGTGTCTCTCCATCCATCCAAGCCACTGACGAGGCCATTTACCTTTGAGGACTGTGGCTCAGGCTGAGGCTTGATGTCACAGAAGTGTGGTTGTGTTTTTTTGTTGATGGGGTTGGCGCCCGCAAAGCCATGGTACGGGGGATTTCTCATGTGGCCGAAGAACACTGGTTTTTCAATACCAGCTGAACCTTGGGGGACAACACATGCCAACCAACAAGGTTTCTTGGCCATTGGGGAAGATGTTCTGATGACTATTCGGCATCATTTTCAACCCTTGGCCTTTGATCCGTGATTGGGAGTATAATGTCTACGGTTCTGAAGCCTGAGAAAACGAGGTTGAGAGATTGATATGACAGATTTTTTCCTAATTGGCCATAGACGGTTTCGTTTTGTCCGATGTGCTCCCGTGTGCGGCCAGCTTAAATCTGGGTGTGGGTCCAGGAGGCCCGGCTCAGGCTGTGTCCTCAGAAAGGGCATTATGCCCTGGATCAGCCTATATATTTGGGGTACATAGGCCAAACTGGCGTGCAGGTTGATTCCTCATTTGGGGTTTTGTGGGTAGCCCCATAGCTCGGCAATGTTTTTTCTCTGGAGGGCAGCATAGTGCTTAGCATTGTAAGTTCCATGGATTGCCAAACTGGAGACGTTGTGTGGCCTCAGTAGTCTGAGGACGGAAGTCTGAGAACCCAAGCTAGGGCCTAGGTTTGTCTGGCGTGATGGATATGGCAGGAACAATCTATTCGACCTGAATTCTGACGAGTCCTCGTGCAATCTCGAAAGTCATGGGCGAGGATCAGCGATGTCGAGCATCAGGTCGCATTCTGTCCCGTGAGGGGCCCCGGTTGGCTTGGAAAGGGGGGGGGGGTGATCACGAGCCATGGGGGTTTTTTTCCCCACGATGGGAGTTGTGAGCCAAAGCTCCCAACAAAATGCAAAGATTCTTCTGCAGCGACAATTGGAGACGCATTGTTGTGGTTGGCTCTCCAGGACAATCGATTTCCAAGGCAGGGTTCTAAGGATGATGGCTGGCGTAGTCCCACCTCGCATTCCAATTGTTCTGCAATCATCACGCTAATCACAAGACAGTTAGATTCCGCTGGATCTGGGGGCGTGGGGGCAAACCAGGAGAGCTGAGTTGAAATGGACTACCAGGTCCACCGGGATGGTCCGTGTCCCTAGCGATGATTTTGTGTTGATACCCGGAACCTTGAATGAAGCGGTGGCACTGGGGCGCCCTGAGGGTTGTTCGGTGTCCCTAAGCGAGAGGCTCTTTCACACAGCTCACTCGTGCAAGTTTTCCCGATGTGTAGATGAGATTTGTTTCTGATGGGGTGATGTCAAGAAACATGCCATATTCTGTTATGGTTGAAATCCAGGGCCTCTGGAGAGAGTAGATGCCTGGAACAACAAAGCATGGGGGGGAATGCCACGATAGGGTGCCAGAGGTTCCTGTTGCGTTTGCGCTTTTTAACAACTCTTGGTGATTATCAGTCTAAAGCGGGGCTAGGAGTGCCAGTAGGGTTCACTCAGATGGTCCCAGACGCCCTTCTGTTTGTCCTGGGAAGCACACATATTGGTATGAAGATGGCCCGATCACGGACTTTAAGGAGGTTTAGGGTCCTATTGTTTGGGTTGTGGCCTTGGAATGGGGCACACACAATTCGCCTTGGAGCAAGGCACTAGCTCAGTCTGTCAGTTTGGAACTCCAGGGGCCTATTGCCTTATAGTTATGTGTCGGGGGCCCAGGGCTTATGTTGGGGACATTTGTTTGGGGGGAAAACAACAATCTCTGGCTTAATGTTTCGGGTCATAGGTATGGCAGTACTGATCTATCAGACCATGAGGAGAACTAGTTCGGGGATTAAATGACAATAGGGCGAGTGTGAGGGCTCCTTGCTCAAGTTTTTTTTGTCCTCTGGATATCGGTGTCAGCTCCATGGTCGTGCACACTGCTTCCGAGTGAACTTTCATGGAAATGGATGAGTCCTTACTCCACTGGGTGTTTGTCCACGTCCCAAGAGTTTTGGGTCATACTGGGGGTGGTATGAAGTAAAGTCGCGTTGTCTTCTTGTAATGTGATTTGGTTTTGTGGGTTTTGTTTTTCAACCTCAGGTGTACTCAGCAAATGGGGGATTCCAGAGAAGAGCGCCTGGGAGGGACGACTTGACAACCGAGAAATCTTGGTTAAAATTTGGGGCCGGTAGGACATGTCCACCCATTTTGATACCAGCTAATTGTCCAGAGACTGCACTGAGAGGATACGTACGGGTAGAGGCAGGACTTCACGCTGAGTGTCACAAATGCGTGAGTTTATGCCCTCAGTCGCACTCAACAATGGGCGGGGAGGGCGTCATGGGTGAATTCTGGTTTCGTCCTCACACATGACTCGTTGGACAACATGCATCCATAAGGTTTTCTTTGCCTTGTGTATAGAAGTGGTTCTGATTTCTGCATCAAATATCACACACCCTGGGCAGTGATGTGGAGACGAGGTTCTTAGGTTCTGAAGCCTGAAAACTGAGGTAGGTAAGATCTGATGACCAATGCCATGTGAGGGGTCTGATGTAGCTCGTGTGTGGCGGTCGGTCGTCTGGGGTACCTGTGGGTTCACGGAGTTCCGGGGCTCTGGGTGTTGTCAGACAGTGCATTTAGTGCCAGGTTAGACGGATATATTTTGGGCCGTTCGGAGTGACGTTGTAGGGTTCTTAGTCTGAAGCACTCCGTTCAGCAAAATATGATGAAAAGACCTAGTCTGCAGGCGCGTGCTCATGCAACCCTGTGTCTCGGATTTTGTATGCGATCTGCGATGGGTCTGGGGATGGAAGTTGGGGAGCACTTCATGGCACAATGGACCGAATCTTGCTCTGTCTGGGAACTTTGGCCCGATACCAATTAGTTTTTTTTTTCGTAACGTCATCATGAGGGATGGGTATGACTCCTTTTGTAGTTTTGTGTACCTCAGGGAAGGGGGAACGGTCAGTCACCTCCCAAAGAGTATTACAAAATCAGAGCCGTCTGGGATAGTGTGAAATGTCCCCACCCGAACTACATAAGGGTTAAAAATTGGGGAACTAGGGGCTGTCACCAATATGCTGTCACCCCTGTTCAACTGCTCCACTACTGCAAGAGGTCTCAAAAACCCTGAGTACGTTGGCTCAATGCTTGATGGTCACAAGGTTGTTTTGTGACCATGTGGCCGCGCAAGGCATGGGCTGGGGCCGGGGGTCATTGCCCACACTGGTTTTCAAGTAACCATGAACCTTGGCACAACATCAAACCACAATGGTTTTCTTGCCATGTGGAAAGATTTCTGTATTCTTCAAATCATTTTCAAACCCTGGCCGTGATTGGAGGGAAGAAGGTCTAGGTTCTGAAGCTCTGAAAACCGAGATTGAGAAGAGATGAACAACCTAAGGCCATGGGGTTCCGATTGTGCTCAGTGTGCGGCCAGCTGTCTGGGTGGTGCCAGGAGGTCCAGACTCAGGCTGTCCAGAATGGGCATTAGTGCCGCAAGGTCAGCCTATATATTTGGGGTACGCAAAAATGGGCGTGCCGGTTGATCCTCATTTGGGGTTTCTGGGTAGCCCCAGAGGGCAATGTTTTTCTTATTGGAGAACAGGCAGAGTGCTGCACGGTATTGTAGTGGGTCTGGATTGCCAAACTGGAGGGCTGTGGCCAGTAGTCTGAGGACGGAAGTCTGAGAAACCAAGCTAGGCCTAGGTTTCTGGGAGTGATATGACAGAAACATCTATCGAGATCTCGTGAATCTAAAGTCAGGGCGGAGGATCAGACGATCCTCAGGTTGGGACATTCTGTCCCTGATGGCCCCCTTCTTGAAGGGGTGGGTGGGGATCACGAGGCCATTGGGGGTTTTCGGCCACGATGGGAGTTTTGGAGAAGCTCCAACAACTTGCAAAGATTCTTCTGCAGGACAATTGAGACCTCAACTGGTTGGTGTCCGCAGGACAATCGATTCCAAGCCGGGGTTCTAACGATGGATGGCTGGGGTAGCCCCACCTCGCATTCCAATTGTCTCCAAGCAACAAGACCGGTTAGATGCTGCTGGATCTGGGTGAGAGCAAAGGCGAGGAGGCTGAGTTGAAATGGACTCTCCGTGGATGTGTCCTAAATATGATACTGTGGCTATGGAGACCTTGGAATGAAAGCGGTGGCACTGGGGCCCTGAAGGGTTCTCCTACAAAGAGAGGCTTTCACACAGCTCCATCATCAAAGTTCCCATTGTGTACGATGAGATTTGTTCTGATGGGTAGTGAATCAAGAAACAGCCCATATGCTGGTATGCAAATCCAGGGGCCTCGGACGGAGAGATGCCTGGAAACAAAAGCATGGAACCCGATAGTGCCCTAGGTGCATGTTCGTACCTTTTTAACTTGGGGACATCAGTCTACCGGGTCTGAGTGACGGTAGGTTAGCAGTGCTCAGATTGCGGCCCAGATGCCACTGTTTGGGTCCTGTGAAGCTACAAATATTGGGATGGCCGCATGGCCCTTTGAGGTTTATCCTTATTAGGATGGTTTGGATCTTGGGAGGGGCACACCACAATTCCTGGATATAGGGCACAAGCCAACAGTTCGTCAGGTTTTTGGCTTCAATGGGCCTGAGCTGGTTGGTTGTGTAGGCCATGGATGTTTTGGAAAGTTGTCTGAAAACACAACTTCGGCTTAATGTTTAGGTCAATAGTTATGCCAGGACTGATCTACATACCATGATGAGAACTCTTCGGGATATGAACAAAGGGCGAGTGCATCAGTGTGCAGGGCACGTGCTGCAAGTTTTTGTCTCTTTATATCGTGTCATTCATGGGTGTGATATTTCCTTCCGGTTACTTAATGGTAACAGGGACGAGTATCGTCCTCGCTCTGGGGTTTTGGCCCCTTCCAAAGAGAGTGAGGGTCAGACGGTGGAATGGAAGACTCCGTTGTTCTGGTTGTTGTTTGATTGTTTTTGTTTGTTTTTCAACCTCAGGTTGCCCACCAAAGGGTGACAAAGAGGGGAGTTCCAGAGTAAGAGCCCTGGGGTGAGGTGAGGGGCGACCAGGACAACCAGAAATCTGTTTTATATAGGGGGCATAGGGGACATGTCAAAGCCCTTTATGAAATCTAATGGTCCAGCTACTGAGAGGGCGTACTAGAGGACAGGACTCACGCTGAGGTTCACACCATGCGTGTTTATGCCGCTCGTCGCTACTTCAAGTAATTGGCGGGGGGCCTCATGGCTGAATGCTGGTTGGTGCTGGGGTTCTCCTACACTGAACTTTGGACAACATGCCAAACACAAAAAAAAACCAGTTTCTTACCATGGTAAGGAAGAAGAGTTCTGATTTCTGCATCAAGAGTCAACTCTGGGATGTAATTGGAGACAATGTCTAGGTTCTGAAGCCTGAAAACTGAGGTAGGGAATAAAGATGATTGACCAATAACTAGCCATTGGCTGGGTACTGATGTGCTCGTGTGTGGGTCAGCTGTCTGTGGTGTTGGTCACGAGACCGTCCGGGCTCCATAAAACAGGACTTGGTCAAGACAGTGCATTAGCGCCCGAGTTAGGACTATACATTTTGGGTGCATTCAAGTGCCGTGTAGGTTCTGTATCTGAAGAACTCCCAAAAAAAAAAAAAAGGATTATGAAGAAATGAGCGAGTCCTGAGGCACGTGGCGTCAGTGAGTCTGTCTCTAGATTTGTATCAGCGTATGGCCGTGTAATGAAATATTGGGCCGAGGCCTCATGGTGCATGGACGAATTCTTGCTCTTATGTGGATTTGGCCCGATCCCAATTGTTTTTCGTCATATCTTTGGTTGGGAGGACTCCTTTCAGGTTCCGTTTCATCAGGTGGCCCACCAAAAAGAGTAATTCCAAAGCAGAGCCTGGGGAAGAGTGAAGGGACAACCCGAACTATGGTTAAAAATTGGGGGCCTAGGGGTCATGGCAAGCCCAATATGCTGTCTCTTCATCCAGCCACCCTGAGAGCCTTACCTGAGTTGGACTGGGCTCAGGCTGAGGGTCACAATGTGTGTTTGTGACCAAATGTGGCCGGCAAGCATGGGTGGGGCCTCATTGGCCACACAGGTTTCAAGTACTCTGAACCCCTTGGACAGGGGCATGCCAACCACAAGTGTTTCTGCCATGGGAAGAGTTCTTATTGATTTTGCATCCATTTTCAACCCAGAGGAACGCGATCTAAGTGATTGGAGATTAAGGTCCTAGGTTCTGAAAGCCTTGAAAACCGTAGAGTTGTAGAAGAGGCTCGTAGCGGACCTAAGGCCAGCGGACGGTGTCCGATGGGTGCTCAGTGTGCGGCCAGCTGTGCGTGGGTGGGCAGGGGGAGGGGGTCCAGGAGCCAAGGTCCAGGCTAGGTCCCTAGGCTCAGTGTCAGAAAGGAGCATTAGTGCCCAGGTCAGCCTTATATTTTGGCCGGTACAGCCCAAATGGGCGGCGTGCAAGTTGATCCCTCATTTGGGGTTTCTGGTCCTGGGGTATTAGCCCCAGAGGAGCAATGGGTTTTTCTTCTGGAGGGCAGGCAGAGTGGCTCACTGCATGTATAGGGTTCTGGATTGCCAAACTGGAGGGGGCTTGTGGGCCATGTAGTCTGAGGAACGGAAAAAGGTCTGTCTGAGGGAACAAAGCTAGGCCTTTAGGTTTCTGGTGTGGAGGATATGGCAGGCACAATCTACACAGACCTGAAAGCAATATCCCGATCGTCATCCTCTGAAGGTCAGGGCCTAGAAGCATAGGAGATATCGCGCAGGTTTGACATTCCTGGTTCCCTGATTGGTCCCCTGTCTTGAAGGGCCCAGTGGACTCGGGCTTCATGCGAAGGGGTTTTTCCCACGATCAGGGAGTTGTGAGAAGCTCCCAACAATTACAAATCATCTTCTGCGGACAATTGAGAACCTTTTGGTTGGCTCCCCAGGACATCGATTCCGAGACATGGTTCTAAGGAATGGATGGCTGGGTATCACACTCTGCATGCCCAATTGATATTCAAAAAGCAACAAGACAGGTTAGATCTCTGAATCTTGGAGGGAAGCAAACGAGGAGGTTGAGTTAGGAAATGGACTCCTTCAGTAGGATGTGTCTAATATGATTTTTGCGTCTTATGGCGACCTTAGAAGATGGGAGTTGCACTGGCGCCCCTGAAGGGTTCTTCCCTAAAGAGAAGCTTGCACACAGCTCCTTCGTGCAAGTTTCACCATGTGTATATGAGATTTGTTCTCTGATGGGTGAGTCCAAGAAGACATCCATATTCCTGTTATTGCAATCCAGGCGCTCTGAGGAGAGATGCTGGAAACCAATCAATGGATCCGATAGGGTGTCGCTAGGGGCCTGTTCTTTCCTTTTTAAACGTCTGGGCACAGAGTCAAGGACTCCGGGTCTGAGTGCCCGGGGTGGTGCTCAGATGGGAGAAAACCCCTGATACTCCCGTGGGAAGCTTAGAAATATTGGGATGGCTCAGGGACTGTTGGAGGGTTCCTCCTAACATGTGTTTTTGGTTGTCTTATGGAATGGGCACATACGTTCCCTTGGAGAGTGCAGCACCGCCTCGCGGTTGGCTCCATCGGCCTGAGCCTGTATGGTTGTAGCCAGGGAAGTGTTCAGTTGTCTGAAAACAGAGCATAACTGGACTTATGTTTCGGGTCCATACGTTTTGCAATTGCTACCGAATGACCATGTAGTGGAACACTTCGGGATAGAAAAAGGGCGAGGGTGTGAGCTCAAGCTCAAGGCTTGTCTCTGGATCTTGGTGTACTTCCTGGTCTTGATTTCCGGAAAATCCAGGGCCTATGGACGAGTCTTAACTCTCTGGGGTTGCTGGAAACGTCAAAGGAATTTGGGGTCACGATGTAGGGCCCTAGGAATCCGTTTCGTTCCTTGTTGTTTGCCAGATTTTTTGTTTTTTTATCTACCTACAAGTCTGTCCCACCAGGTAAGGATTCTAGAGTGGAGCTCAGGTGATTGCTGACTGGACCAACCTGGGAAGCCACCATATTGGATTGGGGCCTAGGGACTTGGAGGTTTATCCGCATTATAGCGTCTGGGGGCCATTGGAATGGAGTGGACAGAATTCCATCAGGTCAGGGCATCAGTTACAGTTCACACAATGCGTGTTTTATGCCCTGCGTGAACGACTCAAGATGGCGTGACCATCAGGGGGAATGTCTGGTTCCTTTGTCCGACACTTGAACGTAGGACAACATGGCAACCACAAGTTTCTTGCCTTTTGGGTACGCAGGATTTTCCTGATTTCTTCATCACGTCCCACCCCTGGGCAGTGATTGGAGATAAGTCCTAGGGTTCCTGAAGGCCTGAAAACTGAGGTAGGGGCAGAGAAGTGAGGACCTAAGGCCATGGCGGGGTCTGGATGTGCATCAGTGGTGCGTTTCCGCTGTCTGGGTGGGTGTTTGCTCAGGAGGTCCCGGCTCAGTTTGTGTCCACACTGTGCATTCTGCCCAGGTTTAGACTATATATTTGGGTACATTCGAGTGCCGTGGAGGTTTATATTCTCATTTAATGTGCCCGGGCAGCTCATTAGGGCATATTTTTTTTTATGAGGGCAGGCAGAGTGCTGCATGATGGTCCGGATTGCCACGGCATGTACCTCCCCTGAAGATCTGAAGCAAATAATCTCATGCATCTGAAGTCAGAGCGAGGATCAGACGTTTGGCTCAGCTTGGATTTTTCTGTTCATGACGGCCCTTCATGAAGGGAGCCGAATCTCGAGGCCGTGGAGGTTTTTCCACGTTGGGGAGTGGTGGGATGCCCCCTCCAAGGATTCCTTCTGCGGGACAATTGAGACCTGTTGGACAGCTCCAGGACATCCCATATGGATGAGTCCAGACCAACGTTCGAGGATGGATGCCTGGGAAGCCCGCCTCGCATTCCAATTGTCTCCTAGCGACAAGACAGTTTTAGATCTGATGGCTCTGCGGGGAGCAACCGGGGTGGCTGAGTTGAAATGGACTTTCCTGAGGATGGGTCTAATGTGTGTGTTTGTGTCCATGAGGGCCTTGGAATGGGGGCGGTGGCACCGGGACCCTGAAGTATTTCTCCTCAGCTTTTGACATAGCTCCCATGCACAAGTTTCCTTGTGGAGACGAGGTTTGTTCTGATGGGTGCCTCAGGAAAACCCCAATGCTGGTATTGGAATCCAGGGGTTTTGAGGAGACATGCCTGTAAACCAAAGCAATGGATCCGATTTTGGCCTAGGGTCCTGTCTGGTTTCAATCTTCTTCTCTGGGGACATCCTTCTAGGGTATGAGTGGAGGTAGATGCTCAGCTGGTGTCAGACTGCCCTTTTTTTGTCCCGGGCGACCTATACTATTGGGATGGCCTCAGGGACTTTGGAGGGTTCTCCTAATTTGTACGATTTTTTGGACAATGGAATGGGCAGAATTTCCATGGATTGGGTAGGCACAGTCCTAATGTGTGTGGCTCCAGGGTCCCCAGCCTGGAGGGTGTGTGGCCCAGGACTTTGAGGACAGAAGTCTGAAAACACAAACTCAGCTTATGTTTGGGGACGTAGGTATGGCAGGGCCCGATCTACAAACCATGAGAAGACATCTTCAGGATATGAAGATAGTGCGAGTCTGAGGGCGCTTGCTTAGGCTTTTGTCTCTGGATTTTGTATCAGCGATGGCCGTGGAATGTCGAGGAGGCCTCATGGGCCATGGACGAATCTTGCTCTCTGTGGATTTGGCCCGATCCCAATTGTTTTTTCGTCAATCTGTTGGATGGAGGACTCCTTTCAGGGTTGTTACACATCAGGTGTCCCACCAAAAGAGGAATTCCAAAGCAGAGCCCTGGGGAAGAGTGAAGGGACAACACGAACTATGGTTAAAAAATTGGGGCCTAGGGGCATGGCAAAGCCCAATATGCTGTCTCTCTCATCCAGCCACTGAGAGGCCTTACCTGAGGACTGGGCTAAGGCTGAGGGTCACAATGTGTGTTTGCTACCTATCTGGACCGCGAGCAATGGCGGGGCCTCAAGGGACACACTGGTTTTTCCACTACACTGAACGTTGGACAACAAGCCAACCACAAGTTTTTCCTGCCATCGGGAAGGAGTTCTGATTTCTGCATCATTTTCAAACCTGGGCAGTGATTGGAGATAAGGTCTAGGTTCTGAAAGCCTGAAAACTGAGGTTGGGAAGGGATAACGACCTAAGGCCATGGGGGGTCTGAAGTTCTCAGTTTGTAGCCAGCTGTCTGGGTGGGCCCAGGAGGTCCAGGCTCAGGCTGTGTCAGAAAGGGCATTATTGCCCAGGTCATCCTATATATTTTGGGTATAGCCAAGTGTCGTGCAGGTTGATCTTCATTTGGGGTTTCTAGGTAGCCCCAGAGGGCAATGTATTTCTTTCTTCTGCAGGGCAGGTAGAGTGCTGCATTGTAGTTCTGGATTGCCAAACTGGAGGGCTTGTGAGCCAGTAGTCTGTGTGGACAGAAGTCTGAGGACACAAGCAAAGGCTTAGGTTTCTGGGTGAGGACATGGCAGGCACAATCTACAGACCTGAACCGAGATCTCGTGCATCTGAAGTCAGGGTGAGGATCAGACGATCGCTCAGGTTGGACCTTATGTCCCTGATGGCCCCTTTATGAAGGGGGGGGGATCATGTGGCCATGGGGGTTCTCTCACGATGGGAGTTCTGAGAAGCTCCCAACTGCAAAGATTCTTCTGCAGGACAATTGAGACCTGTTGGTTGGCTCCAGGCCAACGATTCCGAGCAGGGTTTTTAAGGATGGATGGCGGGGTAGGGGCCACCTCACATTCCAATTGTCTCCTAGCAACAAGACAAGTTAGATCTGCTGGATCTCGCGGAGCAACCGAATACGCTCAGTTGAAATGGACTCTCCTGTGGATGGGTCCTAATGTGTTTTTGTGTCTATGGAGACCTTGTAATGGGGCAGTGGCACACAGGCCCTGAAGGATTCTCCTAACTGGAGGTTTGAGACATCTTCAAAGGATAATTTTCCCATGTGGAGAAGAGATTTTTTCTGATTGCTGCCTCATGAAATCCCCATATGCTAATATTGGAAACCAGGCCTCTGAGGAGAGATACCTGTAACCGAAAGCAATGAATCTGATTCAGGCCTAGGGGCCTGTCTGATTCAATCTTCTTCTCTGGGGACATCCATCTACGCTGAGTAGAGGTAGATGCTCAGCTGGTTTCAGATGACCCTTGTTTGTCCTGGGCGGCCTACATTATTGGGATGTCCTTGGGGGACTCTGGAGGTTTTTCCTAATTTGTACGATTGTGGACAATGGAATGGGCAGAATTCCCGTGGTATGGACAGGCACAGTCCTGATGTGTGGCTCCAGGGGCCCCAGCCTGAAGGGTCTGTGGGCCAGGAATGTGGGGACAGAAGTCTGAAAACACAAACTCGGGCTTAGGTTTGGGGAAGTAGGTATGGCAGGCCCGATCTACAGACCGTGAGGAGAACTCTTCGGGATACGACAAAAGAGCGAGTGTGAGGCGCTTGCTCAGACTTTTGTCTCTGGGATTTGTTGTCAACGATGGCTGTGGGAATCTCGGGGAGGCCTCATGGGCCATGGACGAGACTTCCTCTCTGTGAATTTGGTCCAATCCCAATTGTTTTGGGTCAATCTGAAGGATGGGAGGAGTCCTTTTAGTTTTGTTACCCTCAGGTGTCCCACCAAAAGAGGGATTCCAAAGCAGAGCTCTCTGGGGAGGGATGAATGGACAACCCGAACAATCCAATTGGGGTGAGGTCGAGAACCGAGCAGGTTGATCCTCATTTGGGGTTTATGGAGATCCCCATAGAGCAACGTTTTTTTTTCTGGAGGGCCAGCATAGGGCTGCATTTTTGGTTCCAGAATTCCAAGTCTTGAGGACATGTTTGCCAGGAGTGTGAGGAAGGAAGTCTGAAAACACAAGGTAGCACGAGGTTTTGGGGCCCCACTGTGCAGAGGCTGAATCGAGATCTCCTGCATCTGAGGTCAGGGCGAGTATCAGATGTTGCCTCAAGCTGGAGTTTGTGTCCATGACGGCCCCTTCCTGAAGGGGGTGGGGGGCGTCATGAGGCCAGGGAGGGTTTCCCTACGCTGGGAGTTGTGAGCTGCTCCAAACTTCAAAGTTTCCTTCTTCAGGACAGTCGAGTACTATTGGATGGTTCCCCATGATGCCCCATACAGAAAGACTCGAGAGCAGGGGCCTAAGCATGGATGCCGAGAAACGCCAACTCACCTTCCCATTGCCCTGGTCGAGACAAGGCACGCTCAATCTGCGGGCTCTTGGTGAGCTACCCAGAAGGCTGAGTTTAAATGGACTTTCCTGAGGATGAGTCATAATGTGGGTTGGTGGCCATGGAGACCTTGGAATGTGGCAGTAGCTAAGGGACTTCTGCAGGATTTTCTCCAACCCGAAGGGTTTGACACAACTCCAACAAGGAAGCTTTCCATGCGGAGATGAGAGGTGTTCTGTCTGGTGCCTCAGGATAGCCCCCCATATGCTGGTCTTCTTCGAACCCAGGCCTCTGAGGAGTGATACCTGGACACCAAAGCAAGAGTTCATAATAGGGCCTAGGGGCCTGTCTGGTTCAATCTTCTGTCTCTGCGGATATCAGTCTGTGTGTCTGCATGGAGGTAGTAGTTGCTCAGCTGGTGTCATAATGCCCCTGTTTGTCCAGTGCGGCTTGCGGTAGTGGGATGTGTCCCTTGGGGACCTTGAGGTTTTTCTACTATTTTTTGTAGAGTTGTGGCCAATGGAACGGGCAGTTTTCTTAGGAGAGAGCAGGCACAGTTCTGTGGTGTGGCTCCAGAGACCCCAGCCTGGAGGCGGTGTGGGCCACGGCTGTGCAGACAGACATCCAAAAACCCAAACTCAGCTCAGGTTTGGGGCCGAGGTTATGGCAGGCCTGATCTACAGTCCGTGAGGGGAGCTCCTCTGGATATGAAAGAAGGGGGTGAGAGGGAGGCAGTCGCTCAGTCTTTTGTCTCTGGATATTTTGTCCACAATGGCCGTTTAATGTAGGAGTTTGCCTCATGGTTCGTAGAAGTCTCCCTCTCTCTGTAGTTTGTCCAGCCCCCAAGAGTTTGGGGTCATTCTGTGGGAAGGGAAGAGTCCTGTTTTCTGCTTCATGTGTCCCCCCCCCAGTAGAGGGATTCTGGAGCATAGCAGTGGGTACTGACAACTGGAATACTCGCTCTCTGGTTAAGCCTGGGGGCCTATGGATATGACAAGCCCCATATGCAGGATCTTGGTCCAGCCACTGAGAGGCGTTACTTTAATACGGGACTCACGCTACAGGTCACAATGCATGTCTGTGCCCTAGGCGGGCCCTCAAGCACTGGCGTGGCCTTTCCGACAATGCAGGTTTTTCCCACATTGAACGTTGGACAACATGCCAACCACAAGGTTTCTGGCCATGGGGAAGGAGGAATTCTAATTTCTGCATCACGTTCACCCCTGGGCAGTGATTGGAGATAAGGTCTAGGTTCTGAAGCCTGAAAACCGAGGTTGGGAAGAGATGACGAACTACAGCCATAGCGGGTCCCTTGTGTCCAGGTTGGAGCCAGCTGTCCTATGTGTCGTTTGGGATGTCTTGTCTCAGGCTGTGCCAGACAGGGCATTCGTATTCAGGGTAGGCTGTAATAAATTGCTTTACAGTCGAGTGGCATGCATTAGATAATCATTTGGGTTTCTTATTAGCAGCATAGGGCAAAGTTTTTCTTCTGGAGGGCAGGCAGAGTGCTGCATTGTGGCTTTCGGAATTCCCAAACTGGAGGGCTTGTGGGCCAGGAGAGTGAGGACGGAAGTCTGAGAACACAATCTAGGCTTAGGTTTTCCGGGGAATGGACATGGCAGGCAAACCACCTCTGCAGAGCTGAATTGAGATCTCATGAGTTCTGAAGTCAGGTCGAGGATCAGGACTTGGCTCAGGGTTGGAGTTTCTGTCTCATGTTGGCCCCTTCATGAAAAAGGGGGGCATTATGAGGCCATGGGGTTTTCCCCACTATTAGAGTTGTGAGATGCTCCAAACCGCAAGGATTCCTTCTGTGGGACAATTAAGATTTGTTGGATGGCTCCATGGACGTTCTCTAAGGTATTTTCCTTTTTCCAGAACAGGGTTCTAAGTATGGATGCCTGGGCAGACAGCCTCAATTCCAATTGTCTCCTAGCAACAAGAAAACGTTTGATCTGCTGGCTTGGGGTAGCATTCAAGGGGGCTGAGTGGAATGGGACTTTCCTGAGGATGGTCTTAAATGAGTTTTGAAATGGACTTTCCTGAGGATGGTCTTAATGTTGGTTTGAGGTTTCCATTGAGACCTTGGTATGGGGCAGTGGCACCAGGACCCAGGGCCCTGAAGATCTCCTAACCAGAGGTGATAACAAAGCTCCAATGAGCAAGTTTTCCCATGGGGAGAGACGAGATTTGTTCTTATTGGTGCCTCAGGAAACCACCATTTGCTGGTCTGGAAATGAGGCCTCTGAGGAGAGATGCCTGGAAACCAAAGCAATGGATCTGATTAAGGGCCTAGGGGCCTGTCCTCCGTTCAATATTCTTCTCTGGGGTACATCTTTTGTCTGAGTGGAGTAGTTGCTCAGCTGGTTTGAGATCACAACCTGTTTGTCCTGGGCGGCCTACACTATTGGGATGGCCTCGGTAATTTGGAGGTTTTTTCCTAATTTTGCAAGGTTGTGGCCAATGGAAATGGGAAGAATTTCTCTTGAAAGGGAAGCACAGTCCTGAGGTGTGGGTCCAGGGACCCAAGTGTGGGAGCGTGTGTGGTCCAGGGCTAGATTTGGACAAAAGTCTGAAAACACAAAACTCCACTTAGGTTTGGGATCTGTAGGTATGGCCGGCCCGATATATTAGACCGTGAGGAGAACCTCTTCGATTCGGGATATGAACAAAGGGCGACAGTGAGGTGCTATGCTCATGCTTATTTTTTTTCTGGATATGTGTTCACCGATTGCCATGGAATGTCGCGTGTCCTCATGGGCCCTCGATGAGGCTCCCTTTCTGGGGATTTGACCCAATCCCAAAGAGTTTGGGGTCATTCTGTGGGAAGGGGAGCCTTTCCTTTTTGGTTTTTTTTTTTTTGTTTTTTTTTGTTTTTTTTTTTTTTTACTCAGGTGGACCCCAAAAGAGGGATTCACACAGCAGAGTCCTGGGAGGGGCGACGGACCACCATAACTCTGTTCAACCTGGGACCTAAGACATGGCAGGCCTCCGATGTGGGCTCTTGGTCGCATAACTGATAGGCCTTCCTGAGCATAGGCTCACATGATTTTCACAATGTTGTTTTTTGTGCCCAAGGAGCCCCTCACTCAGGCGTGGCCTAATGTACCATGCGGTGTTTCTCCTACACTGAACTTGCACATAGGGCACACCACAATTTTCTGGCCTTTGGAAGAAGGAGTTCTATATTTCTGCCCACACTTTCACTCCTGACTGTGATTGGATTTAAGTTCTAGGTTTCTGAAGCCTGAAAAACTGAGGTTGGGAAGAGAGATGAAGACCTAAGGCCATGGTGTGACTGATGTGCTCAGTGTTCGGCCAGCTGTTGAGTGTGGGTTGGGAGGTGCAGGCTCAGGCTGTGGCAGAATTTGTGGTTACTGTGATACTGGGTAGCCCCAGAGGGCAACGTTTTTTCTTCTGGAAGGAAGACACAGTGCCACATAGTGGCTCCAGAATTCCCAAACTGGAAGGCTTGTGGGCCAGGAGTGTGAGGAAAAATTTCGAGAACACAAGCCAGACTTAGATTTCGGGGTGAGGGGACGGCAGGAACCCTCTGCAGAGATGATTTCGAGATCCCGTGTACCTGAAGACAGAGCTAGGATCAGACGTTGGCTCAGGTTGGAGTTTCTGTCCATGACGGCCCCCTTCATGAAGGGGAGGGTGTCACGAGGCCATGGAGGGGTTTTCCCACGATGGGAATTGTGAGATGCTCCAAACCGCAATGATTCCTTCCGTGGGAACAGTCGAGACCCTGCTGGATTGCCTCCAGGACAATCCCATAAGGAAGTTATCCAGAGCAGGGTTCTAAGGATGG